>NW_015114666.1:0-14088 GCF_001443285.1 Poecilia latipinna
AAAAAACCCCCCCCCCCAAAAAAGACCCCTGGGCTTTTTTTTTGATTTTTTTTTTTTTTTTTTTTTTTTTTTTTAACGAACATGCGTGTAAATAAAATAAATGCTTTTTTATTCACAGTCTCATTTCTTCCATCACTGACCTCGCTGTAGGTTTATAAAAATAAAGAAATAAATAAATTCGGCAGCGCGACAGCGTTTCCGCAAGCCTTTACCGCCTTCCTTATTTTTGTGCAGTGAAACGTTTGCCTTGGCTCGCTGCTTTGTAAATATTTGCCGTCTAAAACAAGAACATGCCTCTTGAGCTGCAGCGCATGCTTCAGAATCCTCCGGGAAAGGCAATCTGAATCCTGGAAAACAAACCCAGCATCATATAGGAAACACCCATCACCTATTTCCATTTTAAAAAGATTTTATCGACCTTTAGCACTTCATCTTTTCTCTAGATAGAAGACAAAAGCAAACAAACAAACAAAAAAAATCCTACTTAATGATTGTTGCACATTTTAGATCTGGCAGGAACACAGTGCTGGCCGGGTTTACGGATCGGCTTGGTTCGTGATTCTGAGGTTTCTCAAGAATAATGTTTAAGGTCACGTCTAAACATTTTTAAGGTTACTGCAAACGGATGCCTTTTCTGTCAGAAGCGCTCAACTTTCGGACAAAGTCCAGCACCGGCATGAGCTCGGCGGAGCCACGATAAATTACGTGCAGTTTGATGGGGGTGTAATTTGCCCGACGTGATTGAGCCCCGAGACGCGGAATGAAAAAATAAAGCATAAATGTCAACTGCATGGCAGGAAACATTACTTCTTGGGTGGCAAGGCATGCGATAAACATCCTTGATGGTGAAAATCTCAGCTGTAATGATGCTGCGCAGTCTCAAGTATCACTGCACGGATTCTTAAAAAACTGAACAGATTCTATCTGAGGCGAGCTGAGCATGTTTTTTTTTTTTTTTTCCTCGAGATACAGGCGCGGAGTTTAGATAAAGTCGGCCAAATATTGTCTTACTTGCAAAACTGTCGGGAAGGTCAGTGGTTCAGCCCCCTGAAGAAAACTCCAAGCACCAAGAGCTGAAATTAAACTGCTTACAATATCAAACTTTGTTCTTGTAATGTTTCAAACATCTATTTTCTTTCCTTGAATAGATAAATACAGTTTGAAACATTGCATGGTAAAAAGAAAAAAAAGTATTTGCCCCCGTGTAGTTGTCTTCTGTTTTTCCTCTTTTTTTTTTGCCTCACTTAGATCCTTCAGATCATCAAATAAATTTTAATATCAAACAAAGAAGACGTTTTCAGAAGGAGGTTGTATTTATTAAGGGAAAATGTTAAATCCCAGTCAAATCTGGTTCTGTGTGAAAATGTAAACGTCACTTTGGTCAGACTGCGCAACACCTCTGATACCCAGGAGGAAGTTTTTCACATGTCATTGGAGGGTTTATAAGCATGAACAGCTTGTTCCATGCATCTCTCAGCTGGATTGAATACTAGACTTTGACTAGGCCACTTTATTCTTTTTCTTTTTTTTTTAATCACTCAGGTTGGCTCACAGCGCTGTAACTGTCCAGCTACAAAGTATAAGCAGATGAGAAATGATTTTACAGTTTCTCATGAAATAATAATAATAATTAAAAAAAATCCTTTCAAGGCCTTGCTGCCAGTTGAAGACTTCAAATTGCTGCAGAGACATTTTTCTAATTTATGTACATTTCGCTGTCAAAAAAAATAATTTTATGTGAGGCTAATAACGTTAAAGTCTGGAATCTGATGCGGAATATAATATTTCATTCATTACTGGCTCTCCACCGGTGGCCGTATACCACTCTGGCTGTATTTGTCTGTGCGGTGCTGAAGAGCTTGGCCATCCTCAGAGCTCTGACCAAGGTCTGCCCCGAGGACTGTGGTTGGTGGCCCACCCTGCCAGACACTTTCTCCCTCCTACCACCCAGGACCACACACACCTTTTCGAAACGGACTCACTTTATTATCACAAGCTCTCCCGGTAACATAATAGAAGTATCATGTGCTGGAACATGCTCGAAAATTATGCGGGCTATTAGTGCGGCGCGCGCGTGCGTGCAAAACACGGGTTGCTCCTTTCCTTCGCTTTGTCACAGGAGATGTCCTTCATGAGACGACGGCTGTTTTCACAGAAAATTAGCTCTTGGATGGGAGCATTTCTGGAAAAATATTGGAGGATAATGATACCTCAGATGAGTTAAAATTAACTCGCTCATGGTGCCGTGAAGCGGCGCTCGCCGTGAAGGCTAAAAATGACACGACGCAATTAGCCGAGGGCAGACGTTACATGCCGAGGAGTTACAGCATCAGGAGAGGAAGGGCTTATTAATAGACGTTTTTTGGCTTGCGTTGTGTACTTTCTCTGGCGGGGCATCAAAACGGCCCCGGCCGGGCAAACAGGCAGGTACAGTGATTCGCTTTAACAGGCGACATCTGTAAAACGCCAAGGCAGTTTACACTGCGGCCGAGCCTGAATTAACGTGCTTTCATTGGAAACAAACACCACTTGCAATCAGCTTCTGTTGGCCGCCCCTGCCGGCTGGTGTGAGGGTAAATATCTGCCCCGCGCCGTCGCCGGGGCCCTGAGCGCCGGGCTGCAGCCGCGGCGTGACGCGCGCTCCGGGCCAGGTCTCGTTGAAGACGCCGCGTCGCCGGGAGGATGTTGATGTTCTGCGTGAATTGTTTGGTGAGGTACTCTTACGGTATTACCTTTAATGAAAGGGAGATATTTTTCCTTCGGGGAGACCAGAAGTCGTATCGACGTCTTCCAGGGGAGCCCGGGGCCCTTTCTTGTGGTGTCTGGACAGCTGTTTTTGGAGTCACAGCTTTGAGGGAAAATAAAGTAATAAGGGGAAATGTTTAATATCGAATGGCGCGCGCACAACCTAAACACGCATTAAAAATAGCTCCCGGAGCTGTGATTGCATAAAAGTGCGGCAAAAAAAAAAAAAAAAAAAAAAAAGGAAAAAGAGGAGAGTCAGATCATCACTAGGCGCTGCGATGAGGGGTCTGTGGCTGACCACCGACAGACTGAGCCATGTCGTTTTCATTTTCTTTTTTTTTTTTCTTCTCCCATTTCTCATTTTAATCAAGGACCAGGTCCAGGGTAAACAGTGCCTACCTACACTGCAGTTCAAACAGCGAGGCCCACTGAGACGCTAGCGATGATTTCTAAATGTTCACTGACAAGCGGGTTTAATTTGTGTGCTAAGTAGATGGAGCTAGACGTCTTGCTTTTGGCACCCAAACCCTGCTGCTATTTCCACATCTCTGTGAAACTTTTGTATGGAAAAGAAGAGCAGGCCTCTGCTGGTCCTGCGCAAATTTATTTTGCACCGTCGGTTAAAAAAAAAAAAAAAAAACGTGCGAAAAGCATTCGAATGAATTCATCTGTTTATTGCAGTAGCAAAACCGGTCTTTAACAAAATCACCAGTGGCATAATTATTGATTCCTGCACCATTGTTTTAAATGAAGCGTTACTGATGCAATTCAGTACAAATAAACAATTCATTTGTAATACGTGACGCTTTGTTTACGTTGACCACTAAGTTTGACGTGGATCCATATTTATCTTGATACCAGATAGATTAAGGAGACTAAAGTAAAGAATAAAATAGTTGTAGCCATCTCTTAATACAAACTGTCGGACAATTTCTATGCGAAAATGGTTATTTTAGGGTGATGACAGGAAATCTACCTGGACTAGTTTCAACAATGCGGTTTGGTCAGATGAAAATTAAGAAAAACACGCATCAGCGGTGTAATGCAGAGATAGAAACTGTTCCACTGTAATTTTTTTTTTTTTTAATGAACAACCCACTCCAAAACGATCCAGGAAACAGTGGCCGGTACTCGGTTTAACCCTTTCCGAACCACCAGAGTAGACTCCATCAAATCTATTCAATGCCTTCATGAGCAAAAATCTATTTTTTATTTTACATTTTACATTTGGTGCGGTTCGCTTTTACACTAGTGTCAAACGATCCAAACCCTTTGAAAAACCTGTTCACCCACTCGCCTGTGGTGGCGCTGCACCAAGAACTACTGAAGGAAACACCACAAAAACCTCAGAAGACGAGCCATTTCTTCTTCCACTAGCGTTAGACTATTGCATTTGTTTTGGTTGTATTTACCCAGAATGCCCTGCACTGCACTGGGTTTCCTGCTTTTTTGCAGTCTGCTTCGGCGCATTCGAACAGCGCCAAAGTTCACTTCAACCAAACACAGCCTAGGTTTGTCCAAAGTTTGCTGTTTTTGTCCTGCATCAGAGTTCGATTGTGTATTCACAATTCCCCAAATAAACCTGACTTTCTAGGCAAACAAACTAAAGTTCGATTAAAGTGGAATAACTTCTTGACCTGCACACCATGACTAAGGATCTTCCAACTGATGGTACTCAGATCCCCATCCAGATAGTGTGGTATAGCAAAAACAGCGAGATAACTGCTGGGAACCCTTCATTGTGTGGTCAGCTGTCAACAGCTGAGACATTTTACAATGGCTCCGAGATCGGGGTCAACAAGGTTCAAGCAGCTCAACTGCCAAGTCAGCGTTATAATTACACTGCTCCGATGATACAGCTCCACTGTAGGGTCGGCAGTCACATGACGCCCCCAGTGACACGATGCCGTCACTCCAGGCAAATGTCAAAAAACAGAAATGGCCCGTGTGTCATGAGTGGCAAGTGCAGGGAAGAATGAATTAATGCAGCGCTGGCCGTGACTCAAACGTGGAGGTCAGAAAAGCCAATCACAACCTGAATGAGCTCACAGATAAGCCGCCCAGAGACTCGGCTTGCTTGCTGAAGAGAACAAAGTATGCTTGATAAAAGCAGACAGCTCGCAGGAGAAACAAGCCATTATGCGGGAGGAGTTCGGCACTGTGTCGCTTACAATCGGGCAAACAAAAGGCTCTGTTGTCTCCTCCAGCCGGTGGGTTATTTTTTGTTCTGTGGGGCTTTTGTGATGGATAATTGCTCTCCTCACATGATTTCATAATGCTGTGACTCGTCTTTCAGTCCCTGTGTAACACAATAACAAGATACAGAAAAAAAAAAGAGGTGGAGAGACTGAAATCTGAATTTTTGGAAGTTGTTTAGAAGTGGAGGGTTTTTCTTGGTTGTGGTGTATAATTTTAGAAAGATGTATGAGCGACTTGAACCAGTCACAATACAGCCCGAAGCACAGGGGAGGCAGGCCGGCGCTCCAGAGTTCACTGCCTGGATTGTTTTATCATTTCAAACAAAGTTGTCTCATTGATTATGTCTGAATATCAAATTCAGATCAGATGGAGCTACTTTAAATCAACCCTGCTTCACACTGAATAAAAGATGACAGCGTCAGCCTCATGCCATGTAGATTAGGTAACTACTTCTTTATTCACGTTAAATAAGCTCTAAATAAAGCAAATTTACGTTTACGGGGGAAATTTATCGCCTGCACTTTTCCAGAGATTAACATGTCTTTCTTCCTGACAGCAGGGTTCCTCTCGAGAATCTAGTACAAATGAGCGCAGAACGTAAAGCACGTTCTCTCCAGACGGAGCCGACTGCACGTGCGCGAAGGTAACCCCCCCGGGGGTGTTATGTATTAGATGCTGGGGAGGTATGCAGCCTTCCATCTGAGTCAGCAGAGATCAATCCAGGACAAGTCGCAGGAGGAATGCATCCACTACTCACGAAGAAAGCATGCGGCTTCAAACAGAAAGCACTAATCGTGTTATGATAGCGCCAGAGTTTTTAACTACTGAAGAAGCGTGCGGATTCAATTTTCCTCATAAAACGTCGGAGGCGCTTTTGAGGAAGAAAAAGAAAATCAGTTTAAAACGGCTGTCTGCAAGGATGTTGAAGCAGCGTACTCGCATTGTGATATAACTGAGTAGAATAAAGAAATGTTACATTTGGAAAAGTACATTTTTAAGTTTGTCTGCAAAAGTTCACTTTTATTCAAGTTTAATTTGCGTCTGCTCAATTAAATTCAATTTAATGCATTTCACGTACAAATTAAGTTCTGCTCAGTTCGAGTTGACGGAAAAAAAAAACAAAAAAAAAACAACAACAACAAACAATTAAGTTGTTCAGTTGTATCCAGTCCAAATTAGTTTAGAGTATTTCACATAAAGGTAAAGAGGATGTGATTCAACTCACATTATTTGACTTTATATTGAGTAATATATTTAACATTTAGCACAGTGTGTCATATTTAAAGCAGTTCAATTCAAGTCCACACAGTTCAGTTCTCCTTCAGTGAACTGAACTGTGTGTTTCAGTTCAATTTAATCCACTTTGCATTATTATTATTATTATCTATGCTGTTTTGGAAAGCTTGGCTGAGAGTAAAGGCACAGCCTGGACAGGCAAATCCAACACATATGGGCAAACAACCAGGCACACACTCTGTCATGCCAGAGCAACTATGAGAAACCTGCTAAACAAACAAAGACATGTTTTTGGACTGCGGAAGAAAGCTGGAGTTCCTGGAGAAAACCCACATGAGCACGTGGAGAACATGCAAACAACAAATTAGTTTTGAAAATATGAAGGAGAACTAAGGGTGCACCACTCAGAGTTTTCTGGCCAATCGTCGATCTTTTGAAAAGCCTGCTGATTCTGATTTTGGCTGATACCAATTTTTGTTTTTGTTGTCTGAAATGTTGCTCATTATAGAAAGAAATTTTCTGAATTGGCATCAGTGGAGTAACAGTATTGCTAACTGTAAACATGGGCTGGTCTATCACTCAAACCTTTTTCACTGGAGACAGTGGTTGATTTGTAGCCCGTTGCTGAGATAGATAAGATCGGCCAATCACCAATCTCCCAAAATTAAGGATAAATCGGCCGGCTGATAAACTGGTGCACCCCTAATGTGAAAATATTTAGGGAACATTTATTTTAGAACATAAAAATTTTGATTATTGTAAGTAAGTAATTGAAGTACAAGACTGAAACACTTCAGTCAGCGAGTTGATTGAAGCTCAGTGACAGAGAAACTGTACTGGAACGCAAAGAAAACCAATAAAACCAGCACGTTTATGAGCCACAGAATATTTTTGACTGCGATCCACTAAACCTGACTCAATGTCCAAATGTTGGAAATCACAGAAAAAAAAAGAAGGAAAAAAAGAACAATAACCTCAGCTTTTCACAAGACAGTATAAAAGCGAGGGGACTCGATCTGATGTGACATGTGCACATAAAATCCAGTGTCTGTTTTTTGGAGGCTCGCTGCTCTTGGATGAGCAACGCACTTAAAAACAACCAGAAAACTGATTCATGAGGTCTAACCCGGCACGCAACAACAAGAGCTGCGATCCAGTTCTGTTTACAGAGGACACTCAGTTAAAGTGCAGTCTAAACTTTGAAACCAGTCTTTTTCCCCATCCCTGTAAAAAGAAAAAAAAAAAAAAAGACAAAAAAAAACATCTACAGCTGCTTCGCAAACACGAAACGCATCGCATGTGGCTGCAGCTCTGAGAGGGGTTCCTGATGCGTGCGCTTTGAAGAACTCAGCACAGTCTCATACTGCGTCGCCCCTCCAAACACCGTTTTTTTACCACGGAGCGGTTTCGGGATGTGTAGCTGTGAATTACAATGACTCGCCCTTTTTTTTTTTTTTTTTTTCCAGCCCTAAAAACATTCCTGCAGCCTCCAAGATGAAATGCTGGAATCTGAGGCACGATGCTAATTTGAAGACAGAATAAATCTATAAATCTGACTCAGTCTCTTGCCTGGGGACATAAAGCCATGATAATTACAGGTTGACTTTGCAGACACGCAGACATCTCTCATCTGTATTGCTAATAGTATAACCAGCAGGCTGCTACGTGCTCGCTCACTGTCTCGCAGAGGGGCTGAGCAGAGGTAAGCTCTAACAATGATATCATTATATCATTTGGTTACAACTACATATTAGTGTGACAGAGATTTATGACAGCTTGGAGAAAATCAACTGCCTCTGGCTTCAGGGAGCGTTTCTGAATGAACTTTTTTAAGTGGAAAGTGGAGAAATTGAGATGGCAGCAATGGGTGTTCGGGGTTCCTTTAGCTTTCAGATGAAGATAAAAACAAATTTGGGAAAAAAAAAAAAACAAAAAAAAAAACTCCAGAGCTTTGTTTGTCCTTTGCAAACAAACAGCCCATCCCTTCGCCAGAGAGCGCGGCTATCGGACTAAAATCTGACACAAATTATATCTGATGATCTGGGAGGACAGTGCCGCATCTGGTTCCAGTTAAGGCCTTGTTTTGCTGCGTCCTTCAGACTCGATGGCACGGGCCTGAGCGCTCAAACAAGTCTGAGTTCATACGAGCGCACAGACCAACTTGTGGTGCCTGGAAGACTCCCCACAGAAGGTCAGCTCTGGGACGCACCGACCTAGGAGACAATGGTTCAGGAGACAGGGGATTGGATCGCCGATGCAGCCCGAGAAAGGAAAAAGAAAGGAGAGGAAAGAAAATCTGATTATGCTTGAAATTTGCCATGTTGAGGCTTTTGTCAAACTGGAATCTTTCTTAAAGAAAAAAAAAAAGGTGAAAAACACAAGTATGTCTTTCACGAAAAGCTCTCGTTTTTCTCAGCAATCTGGTACGGCTGAACGAGTTCCACACAGACGACCAATCAGGACGGGTCAGCCCGATCCAAACCAATCAATCTTGCATGATGGTTGTTGTGCAACAAGCCTTCGCGAGTCCTGTCCTCTAGCAACGGCTCCACCCTGGATTTCTCTCTCTCCTCCTTCGCAACCCTCTGCGTTTGGGAGAGGAGTTCATTGGAGGCGGTCATATTGTTTCTGCAAGGTCAGACTTTTTTCCGGGTATTTTTGCGGCCTCCTGTTTGCACACCTGGCGGAATTGTGAAAGTTTGTCTTGGGTCATGTGTGTTTACCCACCCCCGAGGCCCCAGAGGTGACCCCCGTCATGCCAACAACCGTAGAGGCCAGCACTTCGCGTGTGGCAATTTCCAAAGTGGCCGGGCTTGGAGCCGGGCCACGCTGCCTGCGCTGCCTTTCAGCTACCCGGCCCCACTCTGGCTGCGCCGGAGCCGAAAACAGGGGGGGAGGGGGGGGGCGGAAGGTTGCGGAGGCTTTTTGGAACGAGGCGGAGGGGAGGTGTGGGGGACTTGTTGGCAGGGCCCTACGATGTTTTCAGAAGCACAGACTTCTGGCAGCATCACTCAATGTGATGGAGAAAAATGCCTGATGCTAATGAAAGCCAGCAGTGTGTCTCTCCAATTGGACGACAACCCGAAACGCATTATGTAACTGAGATACCGTAAACATTTCAAAATTTTCTCTCAACAAATTATCAGTGTTTATTTTTTGTTGTTTCTTTTCTTTTTTTTTTTGGTTCCAGGATATATCTGATATTTCTGTGTAACTGAAGGGACCTGAATGTGGGGCGCACTTATTATGTATATATTAAGGGAATTTGGACTATTATGTTTCCCTAATTTGAACAGGAGAGTTAGAATATTTCAGTAAGTTTTCAAGGTGTGACTGTAGAAAGAAAAAGTATGAGCTCCAGATGTTGCTACAAGAAAAGGAGGTTTTAAGTGAGAAGCCAACATAAAGTAGTACATAACTTCAAAACAACAAGAAAAGTGTAGGAGGAGGTTAAAGAATGCAAAAATGTTCTTGCTTTTTTACTCAACTCCTTTGACTCAATCCATCGTCTGACAACTGAAAGCGTATGGCAAAGCGATTAAGACAAGGCTGTCCACTTAACCAATGAAAGCTTAAATCAGAGTAGCAACCGTGGTAATTCTGGGAACACCTTAGGGATCCAAAGCTCAAGTTTGGTTGACGGGGCAACTATTTGTTGAGAGGCAACAGCTGAAAAGAAGGCCATAAGGTCTTCTGTTTGTGCTGTGATGACACGAGACCAAAACTGACATTTTCTGACCTTCACGTGTCGTTTTGAACATCGCCGTAGAGGAACACGGTGGTGACAGCACCGTTCAGTGGGGATGGTTTTCTGTGCTTCTGACATGAAAGTCTGTTTGTGTAGGATTGAGCAAAACACGTGACAGTCTTAAAAAAGAAAAACGTGTTGGAGGCTTAAAAATGTGGAAAAATCATGTCTCGCTTTTCTTCCACTTCACAATTATGCTCTACTTTGCGTTTTTCTGATAGAATAAAATCCCAACGCATGCACTGAACACTGTGGTTGAAACATGACAAAATGTCAGAATGATATATTTTACATAGGAGGAGTTCCTGGAAGTAAAACATGCACAAAAGTCCTGTCAGAGAAATGCAAACAGTGCCGTAATTACCTAATGGTAAATGGTACTCTCTCTCGCTTATGTTTTAACTACCCAGTCTCTGGCCCGAGCCCAATGCTGCATCTACAGTATATGTGTTATGCAAATATTTATCTTGTTCAGGAATATGAAGCTTCTACTGAGATGGGAATTGGGCTGAGATGATTTAAACGGCACACCAGCGAAACCGTCTCGGGTGCCAAAGTTTTGCTCTTATGGTGGTCTTCTCTCCTCCATCAGACGCCCAGAGGGTCGTTAGGGAGACCACGAGATGCTGTGATTCAAGACCCACTGAGGGGACATGAAAGCGTGCGGAAGATGGAAGGGTCCACACGGCAATTACTGCTCATCAAGGCAAATTTTCAAAGGGTGACTAAAATTCTTGAAAGTCTTGCATACGAAAGATTTACAGTTTTTCCTCTTGGTGTCCTCCCTAAAGAGTAAGGGTGTGGATGCAGCAATTTTTATGCGCGCACACTCATCATCGCGTTGCTGCCTAACAAACGATGCGCTCTTCTTCACTGAGGGTAGACTCTTCGGCAGTGGGGTCTTTTCAGGATGAAGCTTATCGAAAGTTTCGCCGAAAAGACACACATTCCACCCGGTCCACTGTGCTGAGCGTTGCTCAAGCAAAGCAAGAGCAATTCAATCCCACTGAAATAACAGAAACGAGACCTAAAAGAAAAAGCCTGGTTCAGTCGTCTTTATTTAGAAATCTAAATATCCTCCTGGTTCCCTTTTGAACAACAGAACAGCATTGAAGTTCAAGATTTTCCTGCAAAATAAATGAGCCAGTTTTCACTCAAAAAATAAATCAAAGAAATGCTTTTTTTCTGTTAAAGCTGGAAGATTCTTTGCTGTATTTGGGAAGAGAAGACGTTTCTAACTTTAGCAGTGGAGGGAGAAGTTTATGAAATGTTTCAGTGTATTCTTTCTTGCTGTTCCACCCCAGAAATAGATATTTCCAGAAGGTTCTGTCATAAAATCTATGATGAGAATATCAGCTGTTCTCCACGCAGAGACAATAGACACATGTAGATGACATGATGCAAGCAAACAGGGAGCTCCTGCTGTTTATGCTTAAGTCCAGCACATTTGTTCAAAAAAGGAAATTGGCTGCGGAAACTCATTGGCTTACAGTATGGGTATTATACAAAATGATAGATGGCTAGCTAACATAAAAAAAAAAAAAAAAAGAATGTCTGGAGATGAGCTTGGTAAAAATTCAAAAACATTTTATCCAGAAGGGAAATGAAATGTTGTCATAACTCATAAGATTCAAGTATCTACAGAGTCATCGTGGACGGTGAGGCTGCGAGCAGAAAGGATCTCTGCTAGCAGTCAGTGTTGCATCAAATCTGAAAACGCTTCTTATTCTGCTGCTATATCACAGACTCATGACTGTCATGACATGTTAACAGCTCAATTTCCAGGCAGCAAAGATAATTACACAGGATAACACCATCGGTTGCTGGCAAGCACTGCTAACCCTATTCATTTGCTTTTGCCACTCTTATTTAAATCTGTGTGTGATTGAATTGCTAGGAAGAAGCAGAGAGAGACGTTGGATAAATGGAAGAGATGGTTTGAACTTCCTCCTTCATTCTACTGTTTAGTCTTGCTCTGCATCAATAATGGATGCTTTTCCCATTTTTCAGAGTTGAAAAAATCAGAATCAGTGATGTGCATAGATATCAGTTTCCATACCTTAAGACAGAATGTTTCCTGCCCTCATTCGGTTTACGCAAATTTTATTTTTATGTAGAAAAAATAAAAGCATGCACTCACTCAATCCTATTTGGTACTGCAGCAAAGACAACAAAAGTAAAAGAAGAATTTTTGAACGGAGACGAAAAACATACAAGAAAAATGACTTCCAAACATCACTGTTTAGGAATTGAAGGACCAATGACCTGAAATGTACATTTGTCACATTTGTCAACATGATCCAAATCTGTAAAAAAAAAAAAAAAAAAAAAAAAAAAAAAATCTGGTTGCTGAGCAATTTCTGCATTTTCATAATTTCAATAAAGAAAGAAAAATGTTTCATCAAAGCATAATAAATGGAAAAAAGTCAGTATGTCTATGTCTACATTATAAAATATTAGTTAATTCAGCGGCTTCCTTCACTTAGTATTGAAGTCAAATGCAAATTTTCTTTGGTCAAATCTGCCACAGAATTAGCATGACACTGACTCACGCCAAAAGTTTAGAAAGCGTTACCCATGGGTCACGATTTCGGTTTCAAAAAATACATTTGTGAACATTTGCTGAAACGTTCCTGCACA
This sequence comes from Poecilia latipinna, assembly GCF_001443285.1. NCBI lineage: Eukaryota > Metazoa > Chordata > Actinopteri > Cyprinodontiformes > Poeciliidae > Poecilia > Poecilia latipinna. The sequence continues at coordinate 12,569 of NW_015114666.1, forward strand.
GTGTAATGTGGGTGGCCCTGATAAATGGCATCTGACTTTTAGAAACGCTTGTGTTCATAACAGTCATTACATCAGTGTTCCCTGACGGTGGTTCTTATTATAACAGACGGGATTATGTGAAAGGCCATGACGTTTATGTCGAATCTGTTGCACTTAATTAAAACGGAATGGTGGACTTAGGAGCGGGCTTTTTCACAGGAAACGTCGCCCGATTCACAAATATCTTTTCTCTTCTTATGCAACCGCAGCGAGTGTGACTTGATTACAGAATCTCCTCGTTTTATTTATTTCAAATGAAAGGAAACCTCAAAAGGAAAACGGAGATTGATGTAACATTAAAGCGAAGCGTTCAAAATCCCCCTGCATGAGCTTGTCTTGGACGGTTCAGTTTTGCAGAATGGAAAAAAAGAAAGATTTTATACCGTCTTCTCTTTTTTTTATTCTGAGAGCTAAATTGCCACATAGAGGGATTTCAAAGCTTTAAATAGGAAAAGTGTGGAAATAAAAAAGCTGACAACTTAAACGCTGAGCTTGAGTCTCAGTCCAAAAAAAGTCTGTACCTAAGAGAAGGTCTCACTCACTCAGGAGGAGAACAGACGGACAGACACAAGCAGATGCTCTTGATGTGTCACTTGGTTGCATGAACGCAAGTGATTCACTTCTTGCTAACAAACGCCTTCACTTTCATTCCAATTTACCGTCAAGACAACTGCGAAATTAAACATCACCAGAGCAGATAACGGCGCTCTCGGAGCCAAATGACTGCACACTTTTTGAAGGCATGACCAGCTCTCGGGACGGCTGCCAAAGGAGGGAGATCCTCCACTAAGCGATATGATATCACTTAATCCGGATCTTATTCCCTGAAGGCTCCAGCCCACGTCGCCGGCGCTCAGCTGTGATGACTTGGCTTTCTGCTGATGAAAGAGAGCCGAGGCCCATTAAACCGAGGACTCAATGGCTCATCTGAGTAACACAGAACAGGCACACGAGTGAAGGAGTGCATGTATGCACGAGGCGCAAAGTAGAGAGGAAAACAGCTGACTGACATACACGGTACACACATGGAGCAATTTGTTAGTATGCGGGTATAGCTGCAGTCATTTCATGTATTGCTGAATGCATTTAGTGTGAGATGGCTCAAACAAACTGTGAACTTAAATTGCCTCTTGTGTATTTATTTTTTTTTAAGAGAGATGCTAAAGTAGTTGAGACAGATGTGTCGATACACCTAAGCTAGACTTAACCCTTACATTACAGTTAGACTGGAAATTAAATATTCAACATTATTTATCAATTACCAATTCTAAGAGCACCACATCGAAAAGGGATTGACAGACATCTGGAATGAAGATTAAAATTGATGTTGCAGGTGGCCGCAAGTAGTGTGAAAGGTTCCGGTCGGCCACCCATCAATTCTGCAAGTCTATGATACATTTGGCCAGGCTCAATGTAACTCCGAATTAATGAAGACTTCAGCATTTTGAAAAAGTTTTTGGAAAGTATGTATTATTAGAGGA
>NW_015114666.1:18433-21490 GCF_001443285.1 Poecilia latipinna
ATTAATCGTAAGAATAATCGATAGATTACTCGATTACTAAAATATTCGTTTACAGCAGCCCTAGTTAACGGTGACATTGCAGGTGGGGGAAGAAGTAGCAGCTATGGCAGGTGGGTTAATTGTGGGTTAGCAGCTTTTCCAGATGGAATACTGAACAGGGCAATTGATGCCAGTGGGTTAATTAGTAAGTAGGTCCTACATTATTAGGCCACAAAACACTGAGACTACACTGATGGTAACCCAAGGTGAGCACCACGATTTCACCAAGGCACACAAAGATACTAGAACTTAGCAACAGACCATAACTTGGAACACATAGAAGATAGAAACCTCCAATCTGCCACCATTGGATCAACTCAAAAAGGACATGAATACTAAGGGTTACCAACAAGCTTTTGTCAGTTTCAGATTGTCTTACTTTTTTTTGATTATTCTGGACAAAACCGGTGTGGAGAGATCTACTTTCTCCCCTGTACGAGACAATACAAATACAAAAACTGCACTGGAATTTTACTGAGAAATCCCTTTTTGTTCCTATTTGACCAGTCTTCTCCTTTTCTGAGGAGACAGTGCATCAGTGGCACCATATGAGGCATTAATGACAACCCTAAATCTGAATGGGACACAGATGTTCAGCTAAACAAAATGAATAGTAAGAGTTGACGGGTGTTGACCCTCAAACCAGTCAACACAAAAATCATATACTGTAGTTCCAGTCAAGAGTCTTTGTTTACACTTTTTTAAACCATTTGATTTCAATAAATTTACTAGTCTAGGACTTAATGAATCCGATGTAAAAAAAAAAAAAAGTTTTAACAAATGTACTTCTTTCAGGACACCGTAAAGATCTTTTGACAAACAAAAATAATATAAAAAGAGAGCTGCAGCTTGGAGCAGGGAGTCTTTTGGTAAACACTCCTCCAGGAAAAATGGTTAGTACATTAACCATGAATTACATCTGGCTGGAACTTCACGATCCCTGTCCCTTCATTTCCTGTGTTCTCTCTGGTAAATTTACAGTTACTATTAAGTTAAATATTGATTTTTAAACGGAATGGCTACTTTTTACAACACGTGATGACACCACAGACTTCAAAGCAACATGATTATATCAACCACTTCTCTCCTCACTTGCATCTGATTTATTAAAATTCCAAATGTGCAGGAAATCTACTGTGGCTCATTTAAAAGTTGAAAGACTTGTTTCAGCTGGCAGTTTCCTCTAACTTCCGGACTCTATAGGTCAGTAAACTTACCGGAGCCGTTCCTGCATATTGGGCACACGTGTTATGCCACACATCAGGGACTGACATTTAATGTTTGGGGTTTTTTTGTGCTTTTTTTTTTTTTTTTACCTCTATACTTCCACCCCCTCCTTTCTCTAGTCCCCATCTCTTTGGCTTCCCTCACCTCTCTGTTCTGCCCTCCTCTCCTGCTTTGTATTTCTCTCTTCTTCCCTCGGGTAGTGATTGTGATGGAGAGGTTAATCCAGCCTGCATATGGTTGCCATTGGCAGCAGATCTCCCCATTAAGGCGGACGGACAGTGCGGGCTAATCACGATCTTTGATCCTCGACGAAACCCTCTGCTCGCGTGGCTCTGATTTTCCTGCATGACTGCCACGTTGAAAACGAGGAGGCCTCACTGCTCTGGAAGTCATTTTGTTCTTATTACTTAAGCCTCAGCGTATCCCCATTGGCTTTGCTAGCATTGGAAATGACTGGAGGCTGTGCTTCTGTGCAGTGTGGGTATTTCCTCAAACTGAGATGCTTTGTTGACCAACTTTGTGCCTTTTCGCCTCCTTTTCGTGGCAGCCAGCGTTTGATGAGAGCTTTAATTTGATGTTGTTAAGGTTGCATGGTTTCAGCTTTGCTATTTCTTTTAATAGTGCTTTTTTTCCCATGCAAACTCACAGCCTGTTGGGTGACGTCCTAAAATGGTCTCCAGATTTATTGGGGAGCTTTTTTGTTACCCGAGCCAAAGCAAGAACATTACTCAGCAGCAATTACTACAGCAGTTGACAGGGTTGCTGTTTGCCACAGCCTACGCACATCCAAGCGTCAAGGTGTGCTGTGACTTAGTAGTGCTGCACTTTTGAAAAACGCGCAATTACAGCTTATGAGCTTGGATTTGTGACTGCCTCATCTTGGCGAGGCTGTAACAACACACCAGCCAAGCTCTGGATTGTCACCAGGACAATCACTAACACCTCAGCGGTAATTAGAGTAAAACCTAGAGAGGGGGCATCAGTCATGTCCGTGTCTCAGTGACTCATGACCCCCTTGGTGTTGCCGCACACACACAAAAGCATTAATACGCACGCGCGCGCGCGCACACACACACACACACACACACACAAACGTGCGACTCACACACGGGTTTCGCCTACAGACACGTGGAACCAGTCAGCGGACAGTGAGCCTTAGCTGCTCTTAAGTTAGATGTAGAAGCTTTGAATGGATGATCTGTTTACAGGGAGAAGAAAGGCGTGCTATCAGGTTGCCAGATCTGGAATACATTCGTGCTGATGCGACTCCCATTGTCAGACGAAACTGCGGATCTATTTGATGTACAACAGATGATTCATGGTATCTGGACAAAGACTCAAACAGGAAGATCTGTGAAATGTGCCTAACAACAGGCATTATCAGAGCCATTACCTCAGATCCCCGAGATATACAGTCACCAGACCCGCTTTTGAGTGTACCTGGTCAATTGCTTGTTAACAAAAATAGAAAATGAGTTGCCACATGGCGGCAACACAATACAGGACTTGCTCAAACCGAGCAAGTGACATTGACTGATGGGTGACCAGATCAGCTTATAAAAATATAAGATACTGCTAACCTACACACACACAATACTTTACACACTACAAAAACACAAAATCTTACCAAGTGTTTGTGGTCTAGTTTCTAGTGCAAAAATCTTACTAGACAAAACAAACTTACAAGTAATTTTTAGCAAAATATAGGAGACATATATATATATATATATATATATATATATATATATATATATATATATTTTTTTTTCCCAGAGAATTCTCGATAGACGG
>NW_015114666.1:24643-35822 GCF_001443285.1 Poecilia latipinna
AAAAAAACACATACATAATTTTTTTTTAAATATATATGAGACATATATATATATATATATATATATATATATATATATATATATATATATATATAGTTTTATTGCCGGGCAATTTCAAGTTAGGTGGTCCATGACTGTTTGTTAAATGGCTCAAGTGGTCCTCCGGCTGAAAAAGTTTGCGACACTGCCATAAATGCCATAAATGGATGTTGTTGTTTTTTCCTTTCTTTTTTTTTTTTGCTATTCTCGGCACTGCAAAATTCACATAAAAACTATACCTCTGGTTTTCACATCGCCAAAACAAAATCTTACCAAGCATTTGCGGTCTAGTTTCTTGTGCAAATATCTTAGTAGACAAAACTAACTTACAATTAACTTTTTAGCAAGCTCTACGACCTTGACTAAAGTTAATAATTTCTTAATGTTGACTTTTGAGAAAGTACACGTTTAGGTGGCAGATTACTTCACACAAGATGGGGAAAAATGTCTTATTAGTCAGCGTGTGTCGCAGCGCTGCTCTCCTCCTCTTCACCTTCATATCGCATTCAGCAAAACCGCAGACCAAAATCTGCATGTATCCTAATAATGTTGAAAAACAAAAGTTCTGAAACTCACCCAGTGAAATTGCCTGTACCTTCAGTTTTTCTCTCGAATGACCCGGTTTTTAGCCATTTATCCATTACCATTTTTAAACGCAATCCTTTGGTAAGCTAACTTTATCCCTCACACTTGGAGCTAGCGTTGCGGGATGCGGTATTGTTTATATGCAGTACCCCACTGACCACTAGGGGGCGCCCGCAGGCCACCAGTAGTCCCACCGTTTGAGAAAGACTGATTTATAGTAATAAAAACCCTTTTGATATTTAGAGGTCAGAGTAATATGAGCAGACTAGTTTGAGATAATAGCAACATAACATAACAGAGACTCAATCTCTCACTACAACTGAACTACATAGAATATAATCTCTGGAAATTCAACATGTTCATCCTTGAAGCAAACAGGCTGTACAACAGCAGGAGACCACACCAGGTCCGACAGCAATCAGTGAAGGAAAACTGAGGCTACAATCCACACAAGTTCTCCAAAACTGGTCACTAACTGATTGCAAGAGGTCCAGTGAGTTACGATTTCATTTGCAACACTCATATTGTGGAGTGAGACTGTGATGTATCCAACATGGTTCTATCCAACCCTGTTTCAACAGACACCTACCTTACCTTTGTGACTTCAGTCTACTTATCTTCTTATAGCTACTTTAAGCAGGATAATGCAATAAAGCTTAGCTCACCCCAAACTGGTTTCTTGAACATGAACTTGATCCCCATCCAGTGCAGATTTGGACCATGGATGTAAAATTTCTTTTTAAACAAGGTTAAAATCAAACTAATAAATGAACTATGCCTCATCTTTGTAGGTCACAGCTGGAAGTTACGCCTCTTTGTTGCCGTATGTCTAGCAACGCCCTGGTGCCCGGCGTTGTAAGCCCTCTTTTTTTGTGTGTGTTAGCATCCAAAGACTCGCTTTCACTGCATCGGTTACTGAGTATTTCCAACTGCTCCGGCTAATTAAAGGGCCAATTTAAAGTCAATATTTAGACCGTAAATTCTGTTAACAAATAAAAACCAAAGCACACATAGAGCCGTACTACTATTTGTTGTGTGAGCTGAAGTTTTCCATCAAGATTACATTAAATCTTATGACAGCTTTGGTCCGAGTCACTGCTCCCTTTCACCCGGCGTCCTCCTCGGAGGCCAGCAAAGTCCTGGCAGATATGCTCACCTCAGAAAGCTGGAAACAGGAGAGTTATTTGACAGCGCTGGAGTGACGGCATGTGTCAGTTTCCTTATTTCCACCTGGTTTGAGGAACACCTTTATGTGTTGCTGTGAAGTAAGTGGATATTTTCCTCAAGGATACCTCACAGCGGAGTTTGTGTGTTTCACTGGGAGCTTTCAGTGAAAGGGTTGGAAGACGGACTACGCCGTAGACAGATCTCTGGTTTAGCCCTGGGTTTTGACTTCTCCTCCCTGCTCCGGCCAAAACTATGCAGATGAACGTTTCGGAGTGTAACAAAGTGATTAACAGCTGCAAAGAATGAACGGCTGAGGCCTGCACTATTTTTTCTCGCTGGGTGGTATCCTAATGGTCTTAATAATGTTAATTCAATATTCTCACATGCTTTCTTTTTAAAGGAGTACTGTTGGGGCATTCCTAATTTTTACAGCAGCGGAGTGGGATAACAGGAGTCTGAGTACCAAAACACAGAAGGAACAGATTTTAGAACGCTTCAGTGTAGGCGTCGGCTGGTATGCGATTCTCAAGGTATGACACCCTGGAGTAAAAATACCGCAGTCTGACAGTATCTTGATGTCAACACAAAAAGTTTAAGCAAAAATGTATTGGATAATCTTACTGCCTTTCTTTACAACCGTAAAAGCAAAAAATCAAAAATTTTGGCTAAAGCAATAGAAATAGATAATAATTGATCTTATAGTTTATATATAAGTTTATATATATATATGTGTGTGTGTGTGTATATATATATATATATATATATATATATATATATATATATATATATATATATATATGTCTTATTTATATTTTGATGCACAGAACTTGGCAAAAATATAAGAGTAGTTTTAATTTAAACATGCATTTTGAACAGAATAATATGTTGTTTTAGTGTAGCTGTCTACTCGATCAGCTAGCTTAATAGTTAGTGTGGTGCTCCTTTAGTTTCATAGCTGACCGGAAATATTTATAATCAGTCAAATTCCTGTTTTGTGTATTAAAAGGAAAACAATAATAACCTTTTAGCAGCCAGCTGACTGGCAGTAAGTAGCACTAAGGGATTGGGTTGGCACTTGTTAAATGCAGCACAGAAAACTCCTGTCTTATTTACTTTCTCTGGCATTTTGTTAATAATAGAACTATGATTCATGATATGGATGAAAACTTCAATAGTTTAACTGTCAAAATGACACCAGCATCCTCATTGACTTACATGTAAGTGTAGAGGGTGATAGTTAAGGGATTAAAAAATCTGGATTTACGAAAAAAACAACAACAACAAAAGGCTAAAAAAATGACAGACTGGTGACCAGTCTGTGGTCTACCCTACTTCTTTAACAGAGATAAGCATGTATAGAAAATGAATGGATAGATGGAATACCTTGGAAAGGTTGTCAACCTTAGAGGCAACCTTTCCAGATTTAAGAGTTTCAGGGAATCATCTTAACCATCTACATGGACCAGGTTCTGGCAGTGAGAACCTTGCCTGGTATGTGGACTGCTCTGGAACGTCTAAGGGGTGCGGGGTATGAGGAATGCACTTGGTGGATTTTGTCCCTCAATGGGGTTCACATATGTGGGTGGCTGTTTATGTTTGGAGTTCTGCGGTACCATTGTACCAGTCAATGGTACAAGCAGTCCACTGTCTGGTAGCAGGTTCCCTTTTATTGGGTATGGGTGCTTGAGGTGTGATTTTCTAGTTTTTGTCCATGCCTACATCTTTGGAGGGCTGCTCCTGGGCATGGAACGGGAATTGTCATTGTTTTCCTTAGTTCCCTTTACTCCCTATTTTTGTACTAATCATTGTAAATTCATAAGGCTGTTCAATCTGCTGTCTAAACCCGACACTGCCTGTCATGCTATTAAGTCATTCCTTCAACAAGACTTTAAGGCAGTCAGTCCTAGCGTTTTGTTTGCAAGCTGCCAGGAAATCCACACACAAAATAGAGCAGTTTCCCAGGAAGTGGGTGGCAGTGTGCATGACTCTTTGTCTTTTTCTCTTACTTTAATCAAACTGGAGTTGGGTTTTATTATATAGAGCTGAGAAATCCAGACCATATCCTGTTTTTAAAGTGTCTGGTGCGGAATGACAGTGCCCCGCTCTGCATATCAGGGCTGCTTGGTAAAGGGGCAGCATGTTTAGTCATACATTAGGATGAAGGACACTTAAATACTACCTGATGTTAGCGGGAGTGCATGTGGACACAGTGGGGTTTTTTAGGCGTGCCTCAGAAAGTATGCACAATAATTTTGTCATTTACTGCGGTCTTGTGATGGTGCACTGCCGCTGTTATATTGGTTTGGAATGTACCATTCTATTTTAGAGCGAGCCCGCTCAGTGGGTTGTGGGCCATGGCGGCCACTGCCCCTCTCAGGATTTTTACAACAAAGCCCCATGTTAGGTAAAAAAAAACAAAAAAAACAAAACAAAAAAAAACAACCGATGACAGTCGCAAGTTTTGATGCAAGACATTTTTGAGGTAATTGTGTCAACATCTGTAGCGCGCTGCATCCTTTATAAAGAAATATAACTGAGCAAGCTGACATTGAATTTTACCACAGTGTTTTCCCAAAGCCTACCCAACAAATTACTCCCAATGGGATTTCCAAGGTTTTCTAGTTCAATCCTCGAGCAGCAGGCACAGATTGATGCAAATGCGATGACTAATGTGATGAGGAAAATTATTGTTTTTATACCTCTGATTGCAATTTGACCACTATTTGTTAGAGATTGCAGGGATGTGTACGTCTGAGGAACCATCCTTATTCTGTGGCTGTCTGTAAAAGCCGTCTGCGTGAACGGTGCTCATAATTACAGAGCAGAGGAGCTGTGTTTAAACGACAATCCAGTTTGCAGTTTTTCACACAAACTGTCAGAGGCTCGACTCTGGAACGAAGCAAAAATAAGCAATATTTCTGTGAAGAGTCGCTGCCAATAGCCCCGAACAAAATAACAACTCCCCATCCAGGCCAACTGCTGCGACTGCCCCGTTTATTTTTCTGGACAGAGTTCATCGATGGAATTTCAGAATTAACTGACAGACTTAGAAATATTTATTGAAAGGGCACCGTAGCAAAAACGAACATCCAGGGAAAAAAAAGGTGGGGGGGAATCAAAAAGCGTCCGTCATCACTGTCAGAGGGGGGAGGAGTACGTGAGAGCGCTGCAGCTGTCGTTTCATTTCCACTCATGCTAGATTAAATAAAGAGAGAGCTACAAAAAAAAAAAATCTGTCTGTCTGTACTTCACATTTCCCCCGTCTCCAGGCTGCTGGCACTCCTTTTGACTTACTAGTTGTCAAACTAGGAGCGTAAAAAGATACACTATAATCATGTCTCACCACAAGAATGAGCCAGTATTAATTAAAATAAAACATACTTCCTTGTAATTAAATATATCACCGAGATCTTATTAGTCCTGGAAAAAAAAAAAAAGGATAATATATATATAACGTTGGATTGATTAGTTGCTGCAGAACGGCTATCTCTATAGATCTTACTGTGGAAACATGAATATTGATCCATCATGCAGGGTTGGAAATAGTAGCTGCTGTAGTTGTACTAGACTTTAAACCTCAAACGCGTTTCATATGCGAGCTGGCTTTGATTTGGATTTTGAATGGGGGAATAATGGGAGGCAGACAAGCCGGGGGAGTGCAGCCACACAAAGGCAGCGTGCCTCTCCAAAGGGGGGCTGGCTGCCTGGCTGTCTCAGGGCCCTGGACTGAGGTTGAGCCTATAAGGTTGAGGTTTCACGCAAGACGGAGCTGCATGGGGATTAGTAATGAAAGGCCTGGATAGATGAGGAGAGTCAGAAGCATGTCATCCTCTCCTGAGGTCTGACCCTCACCTATGAGATTATTTTATCACAGGGAATTATCAGCAGTGCCAGAGGGGGAGGCGCCAATAAAAAAAGGGTTGATTCGCGGGCACACCGAGGCACTTTGGGGTGACACGGGGCGCTGAATGTGGGAGGCGGTGGCTCGCTGAAATGGCAATTTTTGAAGTGTATGTATATGAAGCTGCTGTATGCAAAGATAACGCTCGGATTTGCAGTGTGAATACATTAGGACTACAGCATTTCAAGCTGAATACACCGCGTAACTCCAGTTTTTATCGTTGAACGATGCTCCCTTGAAGTACCACTATCCTGAAAGGCCCCTCCAATAGTGAAGCCTTCTAATTTACTGTTAGTGCACTACTGGTTGAAGGGTGTGGTTTAACTGTGCGTTAGAGTTGACTAAGAAGTGAAATTTTTCACATAAAAAAAAGGTAAACACTGAAGTCATTTCCAACTCTGAGTGGGAATGTTTGAGGTTTCTCATTTATCTCTACCTCAAAAATCCAGTGCAAAGTCTTCACAACCTTCTTTAGTTACCATGTTTGCACAGCTGTTTTAAAAAGTAAAAATGGAGAGAAATGCATTGTTTTTCTGTTTGTATTGCTAAGAGCAGCTGGTTAGTCACGGACTGTTTGATTAAGCAAACACTGGTTGATGAGTTTGGAAAGAGAGAACTGGTAAGCAGAAGTCAATGAAGTCACCAGCTCTTCTTCCTGGTTCACAAGGATTCGGTTTGGTTCATACTGGAAAGTTTGAAAATATTTCTGACTGAACTTTACATTCAGGTTAATTTGTTCATACTGCAACTCGCAAAGTATTTATACCTAAATTTCCACTGAGTTACCAAAGAGCTGCTTTCCACTGCGTGAGAGCCATCTACTTTGTTTTTACACTGTTAGCACATCTGAACTACAGAACAGTAGCTGCACACACACACACGCACAAAATAATAGAATATCTGTAGTTTGACTGGGATGATGCAGTCTAATACAGCAGCAATAAAATTTGAACATCAACCATGGCTGATTTATTTGAAGTGCAGGGGAAGTGTTTAATATGAGACACATGGTTCCAATTGATAGTTGAAGCTCCATGCTATGAATCGCAGAACGATGTCAGATGCCTGCACAGGAATTGGTCAGTGATAAGTACATGATATAAGACAGACACAGAGTGATGCCATATGAGTCCAGTTTCAAAACTGAATGCTGACTTTCATTGCAGTGTAGTGAAGCTAAAGCACAAGCGAAGTAGGATATGTTTCCCCCTGTCCCCAAGTATAAATGTGAAATGAAAAAAAAAAAACATGTTTTGAGCTGCTGTTAAACTTATAAATTCTACTTTGAGCTCACATTTTATTCAGCTACATCTTTAGAAAGAGTCAAATAAAAAAAAACATTAGATAAAGGATGTACACCTTTACGAAACAACTGTCACCAAAAACAAACTAAACAGCAGACTAAATGTTCTTGACACTGCCCCCAAGTGGTAACAAAGTGACAGACATTTGTACGAATGTTAGCATCTAGAGTTTTACAGTCGCTAGTTGCTGTTTTTTTGCACATTAGAAAAAGAAATAAAGGTCTACTCTATGTAGTACATTAAACTCTTACCACTAAGAGTATGTTTTTTAACTCGTGTTTGTTAAAAGACCAGGATACAGTTTTAGCAAGTTTTCAGTTTCATACCAAAGACTCAACATGACAAATTCTCTTCAGTGCAACTCTGATTCATAGTTGCCCACATTCACACCTGGTAGCTGTAAAATAAAAACATAAATAAAAAAAATAAAAAGAATCCTCAGCTGGTGGCCGCAAAGCAGCTCCGCTCCAGTGAGTAAATGTCACAGTAAGTATGAGGACCCAACCATTTCAGCTTTTCACCAACTTTCTAGCCACAAATCAGCATCTTAAATCTGTAGTTAAAGACCCAACACTTAGCTGAGGACAATGTTGTTACACTGTCTGCAGGATAGTGTAAAATCAAACCCTTCTTTTCTCATAACAGTTTATGTTTGTGTGGCTTATGTGTGCCCGGTCTCTGTGCTTTTAGGTGGAGCGAGCCAAACGTGTGGGTGGGCAGGCTGGGGGGTAATAAAGCAACAGCATGTGGGCGCCTTCAGATGAAACACTGACATGGAGCTTCCTCGCAGCGCGACAGGAACAGACTGTGATTCGTGGAGTTTTTTTGTTGAGACTACTGAGAGGCATTGTCCTGGTCTTTACTGTGGAGGAACCGACTGATCAATGGCCAGTCTGCGCACTTTCAAAAATGCGCTCGTCTCTGATCCTGAACCAAAACCTTTTTTTTGTGTGTGTGTGTGACTAAACAAATGGAAGACATTACCCAACTGGAGTGAGTTATAGGTTTTCCCCCTGGAAGTCGCTGGGATTTATTATATAACAAATGCTTTTATGTTTGGAGCAGAAATTAAAGTGGGAAGTCGTAAAAGTGGGTTTCCAGCATCAACCTCGATTATGCTGGTAAAGAGAAACCCCTCCACATGAGGGGTCAAGCATATGCATTTCTTTTTAAGTTTACATCGCATTGAAGCTTCCAGCTATTGGTTCAAGCAAGTGAACTCCACGGTCACGTTTTCTGTCTTCTTTAGCTCACACTGTCTTACACTATAAATTGGCCACAGGCCCTTGTGGTCAGTCATCAAATCTGCTTTAAAAATTCATCCCAGCACCTCTATAATTTTTGTGTTGAACCCACACGTACGTACACACACACACACACACACACACACACACACTCTCCTGCAGACACACAAGCAGCAAGCACAAATTTCTATACATTTTTATAGCTTTTTGAGTAAGACAAATACTAAGAGGTAAAATAAAGCCGAAACCAAATATTTACAGAAATTGCATAGAAACGACATGATTTTTTTTTCTCAGTGTGACATAAAAAAAATCTGACTTTTTTCTTTTTTAGATCATTTAGGATTAAAAAATTTTATTTTCTAAATGCCAACATAATGAGAATGTTTTTTTCTTTATACAGATTCAAACATTGACCCCTGCCATACAGTCTGACTTAAGGTCATCGATGTCGATGTTTTAGAGAGTATTTACCCTGACCTCACCTCAGATAGAAAATCTGTGATCAGTCATGTCAGGAGGGATAGGTCAAAGTTCAAGCAAGCTACAGTTAAAAGCTTCTGGAAGTATTTCCACAACGCTAAATGCTAAAAAATATATATATATACATATTGTTCACTGATCTAGTATTTAGCAAACAAAGAAAACTGATCTATAACCAGAAAAGTTTAGTCTGATTTAAAGTGAGACATAACTATGGACCTATCATGTTATAAAAGACAGTTGCAGAATTCCAACTGTAATTGATTAATTATTTACTTATTGGTCCATGGTTGAATGTGAACATAAGGCACAGAAAAAATATTTTTATTAGTCTGAACCAACCCAAAGTGAATGAGAGTAAAATGAGAAACTATTAAATATTTAAGCCTGTGAGATTAATAAAGATAAAGGTCTGATTGCAATCAGTGATAAGTTTCGCTATTTTTTTTCCTTCTTGTGTCAAAAAACGGGAAAAGCAAAAACATAAGATTGCTTAATTTATCCTTTTATTTTTTATGCATCTGTCCATTTTTTGGTGCTCATCCAGTATCAATTACAAAGAAAACAGTACATATCTCTCTGGGGAAATCCAGGACATTCCCAAACAAGCCAGTGAGTAAGAAAAACTCAAAACGGACAAACTGAAGGCATCCTGAACAGATTCCCAAGTCCTTCCAATCCAGAGTAGCAACTCTACTTTGATGACAGACTTGATCTCTCAAGCAAAGTCCTGCCACCTTACAAACGAAGCTTACTCCAGCCATCCATATTCAGCCATAGACAAGTTATAATTGGAACAAATGAATCAAGAGCTTCCTTTTCTTTCCCTCAACTTTTAATTCAACAAACAAGAGCAGACGGATCCTCAGTCCGTCTATCCGTACATCATCCTACCATCACTCGCCAAGACGCTTAAATTGCTCTGCCAAAGGCAGAGACTGAAGCTCTACCTTTCTCCTGTTGAGAACCGAGGCCTCAGACTTTCTTCATACTTTTTTATGAATGGGGCTGTTTTTAATTTTGAACTGCACTCACATGGAAAACTGACATTCCCTGCACCAAAATTTATCTCCTGTGCATACAAACATTGGTTACAGGGATAACATTTCCCACCAAAGCTTGGCTGCCAACTTTCCAGTTAAGTTTTAGAGTTTAAAGTGCTCAAATGCTGACTTATGTTTCTGTTGAATCCATACCTAGCCACAGAGTCAGCATCCAGCAGATAATTATTACCTTCATAATATTTCGCGGCCTGGAAGAGCTACTCATCTTATGTACCTGGTTGACAGAAAATGACATCACCGCATGGATTCAGGCCGCATGTTGCCGGTGGGCAACAAGCAGCTGAATGCATTGTTGCAAGTATAAAATTGGAGTTCAAATAAGGTTAAATTATGAAGACTGCATGAGACAAACGTGATGATATGCATTCGTATTTTAGCTTAAGTAGGATTTGCACAGTAAATTTAAGTCTATTGAGTAATCTGTTTCAAAACCCGAGAAACTTGTGAAGGGATGACGTGACTAGGATGTCTGCATGGCAGAAAAGTGCAGTAAGATAACAACTTGGCCATGAAAGATGTGAAAGGAAGTGAAAAAAAGCATTGATGAATGGTCTGAGCTGATGTTTACTGAATTTTAGAAGCCCTACAGTTAATTGCCCTAAGTTGAGCATATCAGCGAACAAGGTGGCGTCCAATTCTGGTTCTCAAGGGCCAGAGTACTGTAAGTTTTAAGACTCTCTCTGTTCATGTCCAGTTGATTCATACGGTTGCGTTACCGGTACAGCAGCTTATGAGGTTACGAGGACTGGTTATGAACAGCAGTAAAACCGGACAAACACAACAGAGCGCAGTGGTCTTGGTTCAGAAGTACGGCATATAAGTGCTTTATATAAAATGTATTGTAAAACTTTTTTTGGTAACACTTTATTTGAAGGGGGTTGAATAAGACTGTCATGACACTGTCATAAACATGTCATTACACATGTCATGAACATGAATAAGCCTTCATGAATATTTATGACTGTTGTCATAAAGCGTCATTCGGTAAATTATGACACTTTTAATACGAAGTTGACATTATTCAAAATGTCTTTGTTATGACAACTTGACATTAACCAAGAAATCATTACTGTTTAAACTTTACCTTTAGTAACATAAAGATACCTAATTTTTAAAGTGCAATCAGTAATACTTTTAGAACAAATTGATATCAGTAGTGATTTCTTGGTTAATGTCAAGATGTCATAAAGACATTTTGAATAATGTCAACTTTGTATTAAAAGTGTCATATGTCATATGTCATATTAAAAGTGTCGAATGACGCTTTATGACAACAGTCATAAATATTCATGAAGACTTATTCATGTTCATGACAGGTGTTTATGAAAGTGTCATGACAGTCTTATTCACCCCCTTCAAATAAAGTGTTACCCTTTTTTTTTTATTGGAGGT
>NW_015114666.1:38704-88799 GCF_001443285.1 Poecilia latipinna
AATTTTTAAAGTGCAATCAATAATACTTTTATAACAAATTTATATCAGTAATGATTTCTTGGTTAATGTCAAGTTGTCATAGCAAAGACATTTTGAATAATGTCAGCTTTGTATTAAAAGTGTCATAATTTACCGAATGACGCTTTATGACAAGTCATAAATATTCATGAAGGCTTATTCATGTTCATGACAGGTGTTATGACATGTTTATGAAAGTGTCATGACAGTCTTATTCACCCCCTTCAAATAAAGTGTTACCCTTTTTTTTTTATTGGAGGTGGAACCTTGAGGCTTATTACAAGTAATTTGACCAACAAAAGATTCCCAGACTTCTTTTTTTTTTTTAGCATTTCATTAATATTGAACCTTATAGCTACATCATCCCACAGAATTTGATCCCTGTGGGACATGAACTCCACCTGGGAGACACCTGATAACTCCCCCACCGGATGCTCAAACTGAGCATTCCCCGTTTCGACATGGTGAAGGAGCAAATCTACTCTACAGTGATAGGAATGATTATAGACTAGGGCTGTAGCGATAAAATAATCTCACGATATGATACGATATATATCACGATATTCAACTGACAACATAATTTGATACACTTTCATAATTTTCTGAAAGATTTTAGAGGAACAGAGTGATTTTGGTGACATTTTGTGTTCCATAGACTTGGATTTAATCAGTTTTCAGTTGGATTTAATTAACTGAAATCTGACTAAAAGCACCAACTGCACAATACCTAGCTATGATTGGACAGACTTAGAATATAGACCAAGCAGTAAATAGGTACTTTTATCTCACACCAAATCCATCTGTGTCTTCATTTTACCTTCATGTGTGTGGATGACATCGAGACAAGTCAAACAGAAGTTGCCAATAAACAGACCTGTAAAACGTAAGGCCAGGGCCTACAGTAAACATACCCGTGTTAGGATGTTAAAGAAAAGCATACAGCTGAATACCAATATCCCTGCAGCACAGGTTAAATATACCAAATTAAACTCACTATTAGACACTAGATAGGAAACCTTCTTGTAGTTTTTAAATTCCTTGAAAACACCAAAACAAAAACTGTATCAATCTGTTTTAAAATCAATGGGTTTTGTTTCCAGCTGCTATGCAATCTCGTCCAGATTGCACTGTTGGCTTCAGTATATTTCAGCTTCAGAGATACTCAAATCATCCCTGAACTGTCCCCATCCATTCTGCTACTATGGTTGGAAAAAACCCTCCTTGAGTCGTAGTGAATGGCTCACAATCCGTATTAACAGTGACGGCTAACAACCTCCTCTTACACCCGAGATGATGTTTTGCCAGAAATATCATGGGTCTGACCTAAGTCCTGTTTTACCTTTTTACTAAAGTCCTTCCACACTTTTTGCTTAAACAAGCATTTTTGGCACCGAGGCTTCCTTCGGCTCTATTGTCCACAGTTGGATAAGAAGTGATATGAGGGTATTTACTGAGAATAATCCATGAACACTTTTCATTCACACTCAATTTCCTGACTTTCCAGTGAAACTGAAGTTCTTCTGTGCTGAGTTTACACTGTTGATATTATCTTTAAAGGGAAAAAATCTGCTTGTCTTTATCCTCTCATTCAATCAATTAATCTTTATTTGCATAGCCGCATCACACACGATAAAATGATCAAAGTCCTTCACATGTAAAATAGGCAAAAAGAGTGAAAAAAACCACATAACACAAATTGTCAATCAAAATCTTCATTACGAATCACAGCTGATATTTTGACATAATTATAAAAAGATACAACAGAATATTTAAAAAGTACACAATGTCTTTTTTTTTTTTCATTTAAGCAACATTATTAACGTGGTCTGACTTATGAAAACATGCAGTCGTAAAAGTGATGTTGATTTGTTTTAATAATATTTATGACTCAGTCAAACTATTAAGTGAACTACTGTGTACTTTAATATGAGCCAATGCATCCAAAGGCATCTGCCAAGCATTTTGCCTTTGATATTTATTATTTTTAGTTACTTTAGATGAAACACAATAACTCACTCAATATAGAAAAAATAAATAAATCAATGTGTAGGAAAAGTTTGAAAACTACTAATTTTACTACTGGTCCTCAGTAATAAAAAAATCATAATAACTCAAGAAGTTTGACTACATTAATAAACGGTCAACATCAAGGTCCTGGATTTAAAACAAGAATCTTTGTCTCTCGTGCGTCTCCCAATCAATCCCTCTCGTCTGCCGTAGAGTCTCTGTTACACCCTAAGTTCCCACTGAGTCATATTATTTCCATATTTATGTAGGCAGCAGCCCCTCCCTTTGATCTGTTGGCTTGTTCAGAGGCTGATCCTGTTATGGCTTGTTTCTGTAAATACTTTGAAGTGCTCCAGGATTAGAAGATTGTGGTCCCAACGCAAAAACAAACAGCTCTTCACACAGATTCATTTATAAGGCCCCTTAAAACATACAAAAAATCATTCAGTAACAGTAGGTGGAAGTTTACTCTGTAATTGTTGGTAATTGCGGAGACGCTGTTTATGGGTCCTGACAGCGAAAGAGCCTGAATGATTGAACTTGGAGCGCGTTTAGCCTTTGAAACCCGACATCAACCCGGGTTCACAAGAACCAACTGTCTTTCTGCTGACCGTTCGGATTGACGTTGGTAAGGAAAGAAATAAAGTCAAAATATGCCACCGTGAAACGTGGCTTACTCTCAAACCGCACATAAAAGATGACATCAGTGTGTCTTTATCATATCATTCGCTTTTCTCCTGTTTGTTTGCTCATATAAACTGTTATTTATTTTACACAAACCCTCAGCGATGCTGCTCGCATATTGTCCTACTTTGACAATCTAAATGCAAACTTATTCTGCTATTTTTACTGAAAGGCAGCCTATGAAGACTGTGTTTATATTTGATGCACAATATGCAACAAAAGTGAACAAATTGAGTTCTTTCTTTTTGGCAATAACTTTCATAAATCAGTGTTCCAGACATTCTCCAGTTACCTCGTTAGTGATCATCATGCATTTTTTTTTTCTTTTTTTAGCAGAAATTATTTTAGTTTTCTTCTTTTCCTACCCAGTGAACAAGCTTTTGGATTCTAAATCAAGTTTGTACAAGTGGGGCAGAAACAAGCCGCCTACATTTGCAATTAATTTGTAACGCAAGGGCACACTACGCAATCGAAGGAAGTGTCTTCAAAGGGCGACGCGCAGAAAACGAAAACGATGTCCAGAAACTGTGCAGTGGAATCAGACATATAAGTGACTGTACAGTATAAAAAAATGTAAGTTTTAGCACAATGATTTTGTGATTGATGTTTTTTTTGTTTGTTTAATAATGTATTGTTTTATTTGATTTCTTGATAAGAAAAATTGAAGGACAGCTTAAAGTGCAATACAGTAAAATACAGTGGATTATAGTGTTAGATTGAGAGAGCCTATGTCAACAGAACATACTATGGTCATGTGTGAGGCTTTTAAAAACATGTTTTATACGAGAGTTTGAAATGTGATGAGTTAAATTTTATATTTGCTTGGTTATATTTCACGAGCTTACAGTACAGATACACTATAGCTTAGTAACACTTTTATTACTGATAATACTGTGTAGCATAAAGAAAAAAAATCATGTTGAAATATTTCATAGTTAGACTCCAATTAATGGTAAAGTAGTGATTTAAAACAAATTAATATATGACACGAAATAACTTAATCCCAAATTATACAGTGACAAATAGGTTATTTTTGTTGCATTTCTGTAAACATGTGCTAAAAAAAAAGAAAATTGTAAAATGAAATATTAAAGACAAAAAGCAAAATCAACATCAAATAAATGTGTTGGGACATTTTTAACCTTGCTTACGATTAGAAAGAGTGAACATGTGTTGTTCAACAGAGGATTAAATGCAACCAACACAGGTCTACTACAAGTTTCTTAATAAAAATCATGGTTTTATTTAACCACACTAGCTGGTGTAAACACAACATTTGTACTGTTTATATTGGCTATACTTACCTTTATTACAGCTAAGAAGTGTAATAAGTGTTATAAAGCAAGAAGTGGCAGGACACACAGAGGCTTCATTGCTCTACTCATCTCTGGTGTGTTTGCAGGCCCACAGCTCCTCTCACTCCCTGCCTGGAGCATGTTCTGCACAGAAATGGCAGACGCAACTCGGCATCAAAAAGTGCCAGTTAAACTAAACAAAGTGAAAACTAAATTGCAATACTTCGTACTGTATAATATTCAAATCAACAAAAACGTAAAACTTCGATTTAGACCTTTAAAGTAAATCATAGTATCATATCATCACCGATTATGCTTGATTATAAAGCACATATTTAACTCCTTGAATACTTTAAGGTGTAATGGACATCAGCATTACATACCACTGTGCAATAAACAAGAGCTACTATTGTGCTAATTAGCAACTAATGTACAAAATAAAGCATGAAACCACTATCATTTTCATTAGCTTAAAGCTAATTTGTTAAAACACACATATGCACATATCTCTCAATAGCTTACAACATTCATCAACTCACCACATTGAGCAATACTTTAAAAAGTAAGTAAGAAGTAGCTTAAAGGTTAATTTAGCTTTCAGCAAATGGTGACAGAAAACCACTTCCGAATCTCCGTCCAGCCACTTCCGGTTCGCCGTCATGTCACTTCCGGTCCGCTGTGACGCCCCCTGGTGGAATTCGAGGAGTAAATCATACAACGTCATTCAGCTCAAAAATTTCCAAGAAAGTTCCCACAGTTACAAAGCATTTCTGCACCGCTCTGGCTGTCATTTACCTTTGTTTATGCTAATGTGCCATAGTTATAAATATCAAATGAGATTACCATAAGTTCAGTAACTATATTGTTTGAAACAAAAATTGTTGCAATGCATTTAAGAGTTTAAACAGATGGCAGCGTACGCTACTCCAGCATGCCAGTTCATAACATGGAGGGAAATTAATTTGTGAGGCAAAATAAATCATGGCTTTTTTCAGTTGCTGTCAGGATATTTCATCCACAATGATAAACTACAATTTCTGAGGAAATGGAAAGCATCAGCCTCTGTGGGCGTTACCCTTCAAGGCTGGTGGAGACTCATGAGTCTGAGGAAATCACAATATCACTTTGCCAGACTTATAGCTGCTAGACTTTAGCTATCACATATAAACAAAAACCAATAAGTGATTTAAGTTGGCATCTAGGGGCGACACTACTCGTATAATCTATGATGACATTTGCTAACATGGCAAATGTTGTTCAAGTGGCAAAATAAAGACTAAATGAAGACACTTCATCTCTTAATCCTTAAAAAAAACTCAGTTACAACCAACAATAATAACCCACATTTCCTGACCCTTTCAAGTCGAAACTAAAAATAAAAAAAAAACAAAGCCATTGAAATCAGGAATGTGAACTGGTTCCCAGTCATTATACCTAAACAGTTTCTTCTGCCCTCTCTTTTATGGAAGCCTGTGAAGTGTCACACAAACACTGACCGCAGCTGTTTCATGACATTAATTTTATTGTTGTAACCCCCTCTTCCCCCATTCGTTCTTTAATTGGCTTCTGTTTGTATCCTCTTCTCATGTGGTTTGTCTACACTCAGCTTAAATGAATGTATGCACAGACTTGCCTGGAAGAAAGGGAAAGGAGGAAGGAGAAGAAGAAAAAAAAACACTTGACTCGTGTAAGTTTTTCAGTGGTGGCTGCATAAATGTTGTAGGTCAGAGAAATGATCATCTTTAATTTTGAGGCTGTGAGTCTCTTGATTTTCGCTTGTTGAATGTGGGTGACCTCATCTACTTCATTGCACTTTTCATTGCATGTTTCCTATCCTTTTGCCACTTGCTCTGTGGTATATCGCCTTCATCGTGTGGTCTCTGTCTGACCAAATCACCAAGCTGTGTAAATTGTACATTGGGACAGACAAAGGAGTAGGCTATCATTTCGGCTACTGAACGCCGTGGCACAGTTAAGGGGAAAAAAAAAAAAAAAAAAACGAAATGAATGAAACGCCTCGAATGAATGGGATAGAGTAATAATAAACATACAACCCACTATCCCTGCTCAAGTTGAATGATAATGTCCTTGTGGCTCTTCTTGAACGTGTCCCTTTACAATTCAGACACACAAAAGGAAGGACCCATTCTGAACCTGCTTACTGTAGCACAAGATGGTTGCGTTTTCCAGTAATGTCCAAATTCAGAAGCTTTAAACAACATCTATTTACCACAACAGGCCGGGGGAAGTTTGCCATTTTTTATAGCACGCCTAACTATGTGAATAAGCAAGATAAATGCGTACTGCATAGCCAAGAGCCTGTACATAGGAAGTGAAACCCGCAGATTTTATTGTGTTCCTTGGACATGTGTGACTTTACATTCCAGCTTACAACCCGAGACTTGTAAAGATAGTATAACGACAAACGCAGACAGCAACCGGAATAAAAACAAGCTGCCTTGAAAAACACGTACACACACACACACACACACACACGCACACTCACATATGCACTGTTTTACTGGAAGAGTGAAAGAGCATTGCGCAGGGAGAAAAAAAACATAGTGGGAAAAACAAGTGGGCAAAACCACTTGGGAAAAAAAACACCCCATATTATCAAGGGTGGAGATCTGCCACAAGCACATTCCTGATTTAATACTCACTTCATCCCAAGCTATTTCAATATTGGTAAATACTGTAGCGCATCCACATCGCTGCAGAGCTGGGGGGATTGCGCTGCACCCAGCAGGCATAACACCTCACAGAAATGAGACAATGCTGCGGTTGGATTGGGAAACAGGAGCGAGCGATCTGTCTAAACGTCTGTCTGTCCGTCCAATTAATCCCTGGCCTCGCGACATGAAGGTGCGTCCCAGCAAATCAAAACCATAATTTCCAGGATTCAGTTAAAACAGGGGAACTCCTCTACGCCATATAGATTTATTACACACAGAGTGATAGAATTAAAGTATTTTCTATCAATTTTCATCATCATGGCTCTCTATCACCAAAAAAAAAGAAGGTCTTTAGAAATAAAATTTATGTTACAGTCATGTCAAGGTCTACACCATGATGAATGATGAAGAAGCTGCTGACTTAACAGTCATTAACACCCTGCACCAGTAGGGAAAGCCAAAGCCGCTAAAGGTTGTAGCTAAAGAAGCTGGCTGTTCACACAGTTCTGCAACTGATCATATTGAAAAGGAAGTTAAGTAGAAGGAAAAAATGGGGTTTGCCAGGCACCTATCAAGTCAGCTTTCTTCACTGTGAGTGTGTGGGCCATAAGAAAAAAAAAAAAAATTTTGAATCAAGAATACTTTTTTACTGGTATTATGTAGTATAATTTTGGTAACACTTTATTTGAAGGGGTGTGCATGAGACTGACAACATAACATCTACTGTGAACATGAAGGAGTCTTTATGAATGTTGTCATGAAGTGTCATTCATTAAATAATGATACTTTAATGCAAAGATGGCACTTTTAATGGACTTTTAACGCAACTTTTAGAGCAACTTTGCATTAAAAGTGTCGTTATTTACCAAGTGACACTTCATGACAACATTCATAAAGACTCCTTCATGTTTATGACAGTGTCAGGTCAGTCTTATGCATACCTCTTCAAATAAAGTGTTACCAAGTTTTTTTAATAAGCGCTTCACTATTATCAGCACAAATGCTTTAAATGCATCAGTTTAATGTGTCTATATGATAAGTTTTTGAATTCAGAGTTCATCTACTAAAATAAATGTGAGATGTTACTGTACAGCGACGTTCATTTTCTGTTGTTTACTTTTAATTGACTCCAAACAGAGGAGGTGAGACCATTTACATTTTTTCCCACACAGCTTGCTCCACAGATTTTTTTTAATATCTATAAGGAAATCTGCAGTCTTCTTATTGCACAGTATTGCCTTCATCCTGTAGCCCTGCCATGCCCTCATCAACATCATTTCTGAGCCAGTCAAACAAATGCCCATGCTTGCCTAGACATTCCCATGAGCTTCTTTCTGGATTCAATAACTTTTATAAACCTGGCTCGTCGATTGGTCTTCAATGGTCATCTTGCACAACCAAGGTAACAGTGGTCTAGGATTCCTTGTGTTTATGTCTGTCTGCGTATGGATTTGTGGAGCCCAAAACTCTGTAGAAATGGTTTGGTGATCTTCTGCAGCCAAATATGCGTAAACAACTCTGTTTGAAGCCCACATAAATCTCTCTGGTTTACGTTACACTTCTACAAAGCTCAGTGTAAAACAGATAGATCTGTGTTTTTAACTCAAACAGGCGCCCACTCACATCTGATTGCGATTTTTTCGACCCAGACTCCAATTTCAGCTGTTGATCCCGGAATTATTCATATATTTAGAAAGGACTGGCACCGAGCGTAATATCTGATTTTTTATATATTTTTTTAAATGTGACCCCCAACAAAAATATCTAAAATCATTCCTGTATTTTTGTTTTCGTGCAGAAACTATAACAACCGCCATTTTTTTTTTCTTCCTTGATGGCAACAAACCAAACCTTGTCTTTGGTAATCTTGAGAAATCGTCTTCTTTTCAGTCCGTCCGACGGCTCAAGTGTTTAATGACACTTCAAATGAAAATAATCCACCAGTACAAAACAAATATCTTCTTATATTTCATTGTTAGCTCTCAGATACAAAGAAATAAGTGTGTAATATTATTACAGCCAAATCACATATTCAAAAAAGAAAAATGTTGGTTAATTCTTACTAAATCAAAGGAAATGTTCCAAGAGTTTCAGATTGGACTTTTCATATTACTTTTTTAAGGCTTTTATTCATCTTAATTGCATTATCTTAACATTCACTCTTGTCTAAATAGAGTTTATGTGTAGTGTTACGTCTATTGCTGATTCAATCTAGAGAAATTGTGGGTATGCTATTACTTTAAGAAATAAACAAACTGCTCTCTCGGAATAAGAATCACTTGGTCACTAAGTCCAAGAATCAGCAATGAAATATTAAAACATTTTAACTAAACTCATCATTAATAACGGACACGAAAAGAAAGAAATAACGTCTCAGACTGTGAACGCGCAGGGCCAGAAAGAGGAGGCAGAGAAAACGAGCGAGAGACAAACAGCCTCCGAGGGTGAAAGGTCAAAACTCTGACACGTGCAGCAAGTTGAACCTTTCACTTCTGGCGGAGATCACTGCTGGGAGGCCTGGAGGAGAAGTACTTTATTGTTCTGGGTTACGAGCTCCTCGCCAACACTGTCAGGAGCTCCAAAATCACTCCCTCACACACACTTACACACACATACCGTGGGTCATTCAGGGTTGCCACAGTCAGATAGAGTCCGGGCTGGCCTGGGCAGATTTTTTCCCCCCTGGTAAAGTCTTTATCCCGAACGCCTCGCCAGTCTATTCCAGGAGGCCTGCTAAAATGGAAAAGGCGAAGTGGGTTTAACTTTGGACTGTTTCATGGCGCGAGTTAATGTATATGAAAAGCCGTCACCTCATAAACCAATACAGCTCTCCGGCTCATGCACCTACTTAATGTTCTCACTTTTTCTTTTTCAAGAATTCATCGAGACAATGACATTATTTATGTATCTATAAACTCATGGGAAGAACTCAACTTCAAAAGCAAACAATAAACAAAGATGTATACAGTCCAGGTCATCACCCCTCCCTCCAGTCAGTGTGTTTCTTTTTTCAGATCGAGGCTGATTGAACGCACCAGTTCCTCTTCCATGGCAACGCATGACCAGGTGACATCATAGAGAAGGAGGGCGCTGAGAAGAACGTGTTGAAGCTAAACTCGTAAACGGAACAACAAGGTTTGAGCCCTTCTTAGGTAGGTCAATCAGAAAGCAAAACCTTCGTAAACAGGATTAATTTGATGTAAAGAAAGTAAATAATGATAGGAGACGTTAATGAGGGGATGAATCCTTCACGACGACATTCACACGTGGGCAAAATCTTAATGTTTTTGGAAAAACTGAGGAGCTCCATGCTTTTGTTTCCAGATGAATTTTATTTCCAGAAAGCTGTGCAGCAAGGGGTAACCTTTAGCCTCGCTAGCAGCTAACAGTTTCCAGTTGCACGATTCTCACTTCCACCTACCCTAAATATTGGACGTTCCTGGGCAGGCTGACGAGCGGTCTTTACCGGCCAACGTTGTCAAGGCAACAAAGGAACACAAAGCTGCTTCCTTTTTTCACTTTAACATGCGAACAGCAACTGGATAGCTGCTAGCACGTCATTGCTAGCTCCTCATTAAGAAAAGGAGCCATTGGCTTCCACAAGACTGGACTGTACGTGCTTCAGGACGGAGCCACACCCGTCGCTCATCGAGAAGAACAACTTTTACAACCATTATGTCAGGCTGTACAGTAAAATCGGAAAACATTGCGAGATTTGCCACTAGTTGCTTTTTGACAGAGCTGCTGAATACTTGTAAAATACAGTGCTCAAAAAAATAAAGGGAACACTCAAATAACACATCCTAGATCTGAATAAATGAAATATTCTCATTGAATACTTTGTTCTGTACAAAGTTGAATGTGCTGACAACAAAATCACACAAAAATCATCAATGGAAATCAAATTTATTAACCAATGGAGGCCTGGATTTGGAGCCACACACAAAATTAAAGTGAAATGTTCCCTTTATTTTTTTGAGCAGTATATATTCACAAAGTCTTCAACTACCAATGCTATTTCGTGAGATAGGTTTGTCTTTGACCCAAATATTGTGTCATTTCATGTATGATTTCATGGCATGGGATATTGTTACATTACTAGTATTTTTTAAATAATCTCTCTGCTAATGTATATTTTACATGCGAGCGGTGGATGGAACATCTAAGTAGTGGATACTAAAACCTAGAAATTGTCTTCTAACACAATTCACAATAAAGTACACACACACAAAAAACCCAGCATTGGATAAGATGGACATTAGGAAATATAATTCAGTACGTCAAACTTTAAAATTTAAGTGAGTTGTTTTGTCTCAGTCTGTATCTAATGCAAATCTTCAAAACCAGATCCCCATCAAATCTGACCACAATCTGGGCTTTAACTTTAAGTGCTGCTCATTGATTTATAATAAACTCTGGTAAGTGTCAGTCTGAGAGGTAGCAGAGAGGAGTGCGATGATGATAACCTCAAATGAATTCTCCTCTCTCCACCCTCGTCCGCAGTTTATTAGTTTAGGCCAGAGGCCACTTGTAGCCTTGCAGAGTGGACGGTAATTGTGTGCGTGCTCCTTAAGCACCGACCGCAGCAATAATAGACTGAATTATACAATAAATTCCCTCCAGATGTGCTCCCTCCACACCCAAACATCCACTCCAATTTGACAATTCGCACAGCCACAATCTGCGCAAGGAGGCCTCTGTCCACACACACACACACACACGCTTTCACAAATGCACACACAGAGATGAAGTGGCTTAGCTGCGGTGTTTGCACTGTCAGATTGTTTCCATGCTGGTGTTAGCTCGCTGCGTTTCCTCACTGCTGGTGTAATTACAGGTCGTATTAGCTGATAGTGTTTGGCTAACCTCCTAATAGATGTCCTCCTGAAACTTAACAGAGTCCGTTCAATAATAAGCAGCCTTTTTTTTTTTTTTTTTTAGGAACCCAGAACGGAATTATACGCGCCAGATACGAAGGCAAGCGCTTGCAGTATAATTGCTCAAAAGCAAACAGACGCAAAGCTCACAGATAGATTGTGAGACTTTGAATCAAAAGAGCAAATTTCATACGCGGAAAACGCTTGTAGTGAGAGTACTGTGTGTGTGTGTTTAGTGTCTACAGGAATCTTCCCATCTATTTCTGTCCTATAGAGGCGGCAGGAAATGAGGAGGATAAGGACAAGAAAACGAAGAGAGAAGGAACAGAGTGGTCAGAATAATTATAACGTACGCTGGTGCTGAAATGTGAGTCAGATTTCCGGAGGGGGAGGCAGAGGGGGTCAGTCCACATTTTTTATGCTTACCTCGGTCTAACATCATAGAAACTGAGTTTCGTATTTTTGTTTTATGCCTAAATATTGCCCGGCGGAGAGTTCTGCTGATGCAGGAGGACTTTGAGAGAGAAAGGAGAGAAGGAAAGGAGGGAGAGAGAGAGAAAAAGAGAGAGAGGACCGACAGCTAGACTGGCAACCACAGTCACTGTCTGCTGGTGTCTTGCTGGTCTTGGCTGGTCTTGGCACCAGTGCCACCCAGTGTTCAAGCGTGTGAGAAATTGACATCAAAAGGGCCTGAGTGGGTGATTCCACAGTGGTGGGAAAAGTCTCACAACCTGGATTCACTGTATGGGTTAAGTCCATGAATATAATGGAATACAAAGTCCATGATCATGATTGCCATTAGATGGTGATTATATTATACAATAAGGTGTAAACAGTGACCTTTTACCCCTACTGCAGATCTGTAAAAAAAAAAAAAGCTTTAGAAGAATCGTTTTAATTTTATTTGCTGCTGCATAATTTAACACTGAAATATTTACAGCAGTTCTTTTTTTTTTAAGGAAGCTTTGGAGTTGTTTTTTTTTACCTCACTGTATTGGCAATATGTTCTCTTGTCTTGCCCATTTTGAAGAGTGTCTAGCAGAAACGGGCCTCCGACTCCACTTATGTAGTTTAATGACAAAGGGAAATATGAAGGCACACATTAATAAAATTTATAAACACAACCTAAAAAAATATATGCTTAGATTATTATTGTGGCTGTGTCAAAATTGCGCTCCCAATCATGATGTCATCGACTTTGTTTTGTGGAAGCTATTCTTATTATTGTGAGAATATTCATCAGCAGTAAAAGATATGTTTATTTTAAGGCCTTTTACCTGCAAATATTCATTCAAAAAGCATTAAATAAAATTTTAAGCACCAGTATTAACACTCTTGCACGGCTGATAAGTTGGTAAAAAAAAAAAGGCAGCATTTTTTTTCACTCATCAAAAATAAATAAATAAAAGTAAATTACAAAAACTACATCTTACTTATTTTATTTGTCACATCGGTAATTGAAGCAGTGTACAATTCTCTTTTAGATTACTGCTCAAATAAACTTTTAAAATACTTTTTGTTTTCCCACACACAGTTTGAATTACAATTATTTTTCAAATATATTGCACAAGTCCTCTACTCGCTTATCCCCTCATGCCACGGCTTCGTCATAAGAAACAAAAACAAAATGTCGCAACATAATGTAAGCTGACAGTGTTTTTCTTTGCAACGCTGTCACACGGGGGAGGTTGTGTTTGCCAGGAGGGAGGCTGGCCGTAGTAATCAGTATAGGCAGACTAATTTGTCCGCAGACATATTCCAGAGCACCAACTCCCTTGTGCTTTGCTCAACCTGTTGTCCCAGGTGGCTTCAATGCTTGAATGACCGTTTTACCTGCTCTGGAGCTGAAACGCCAGAGAGAGAAGTAATTCAAATTACACGTCATAACAGGAAACAGGAACAGGAAAGAGAGCTGGCGAGGCAGAGCAAGGGTCC
Organism: Poecilia latipinna; assembly: GCF_001443285.1. Taxonomy (NCBI): domain Eukaryota; kingdom Metazoa; phylum Chordata; class Actinopteri; order Cyprinodontiformes; family Poeciliidae; genus Poecilia; species Poecilia latipinna. Next base: position 52,196 of record NW_015114666.1, read on the forward strand.
AGGTGCACGGTTTTGGCTCGGAGTGGTCTCCGCGGCTCTCCTCTCCCTGTAAAGCGCAGGCGGGAGGGTGGCTGCTGGTAGCTGCGGCCTTTTCATCGCCCAGCATCGTTATCAACCCCCCGGGGTCAGTTTCGCTGCTCCTGTGGCCGCTGCTTCGTGGGCCGCCGTAATAAATCAGGCCGCGAAGCTCCCTGGCGGATGTTCCCCGATAGCTGCTCACGCCGAAAAAGGTTAAACTGAAATATCAGCAACACTGTTCGCTTCTTTTATTGCCGGTGAAATTAGCCCCGCGAGACGAGCCGCTGCAGTTTTTCCTCACACCTTCCCCTGTCCTGCTGTTCGCCCGTGTTTTCCGAGCTGCGTTTCTCATGGATATTTAATCGCCGCGTTGAAGAGGAAAGATGGTCTGCCTAACAGCTGCTTTGATTTATTAAGTTCACCCTCTAATAATTGCCTGCGAGACAGTGCCCCTTCACCCTTTCCGAGCTCCCTCCTGGAAAATCTACAAGCGAAGTTTTCTGTCTGTACGGAGAGGGGAACGATTTAATATACAGCCATGCTGCTCAGTTTAGAACATGATGGTGGGGGAAAAAATTACGCCGAACTTGCCCCAGTGAGCCATATTGTAAAACAGATGAAATAAGAGACTAAAATTAGACATTTTAAGTCACCAAAACATTCAGAGCTCAACAGGGGCGCCAGTAGGAAGTTTAGTGACGGGGCGGGCGCCGGGAGGAGGGGGGGTGCACACCGAAGCAGAACGTTAGGAGTTTTGTGTGGATGTGTTGCCTAATAATACAAAATATCATGACGTTACAAACAGTAACAAGTTAAAGTTTGTGTTTTCAACATGTTTTTTGTTGTTTTATCAGAATTTCATTCTTAAAAACATGATGCAGGTGTTAGGGGTGATATGATGGACAAAAACACATGGAAAAACTAATTTTCTCTGTTTGCATACATATGGCTTTTGAATGGAAGAACTTGTTTAAAATTGTTCCAGATTGATCTGGAGTCACAATCTGTCAAATTTTAGAGTCAAGTGACTCCAACCGGATGAGAACCATTTTTAAATTTTAGTCCCACCCTCCTTCACTTCCAAACTGGATGAGTCCACATCACCCCACATGCTACCAAAACAAGCTTCTCCTCATGTCATTTCTTCAGTCTCACAGGGTACAGCAAGGAACTGAATTTGAAAGAGCTCACACCTGCTGTGGCCAATCAGCAGCAGCGACACTGGAAACCTGTGGAAACAACATCCTGGAGGTCATTTATAATCAAATGCCCCATTTTTGATTTGCTCTGCCCGTTCCCAACATAATCAGGCCCTCCTGCTTACAGGTACAAAAAAAGGGAACAAACAGTATTATGCTTTCATGACGGTATAGTTGGTAGGTGAGGTTTTACATCGCCCCCGCTGCTGATCCGGATACAGGAAGTGTTCGTTTCCAACAAGTTACCAGTTTGAAAGAAAGAGGATGCTGTTTGGGTATTTTTTGCTCGAGTGGTCGTCTGCGAACTTCGTCACCGGGAGCCGCTGTGACCTCTTGGGTGGTCGTGGCAAAAGCCAAAGATGCCCTCACTGTGTTTAATCTTTGGAAGATATTTATTTGCTTTGTGAATGATTATGCGTGGTGGAAAGTCCCATTAGTTCCAGCGTACCGCCGGTTACAGGGGCCCGTTTGTCCTGTTAGACTGCGGCCGGCTGGCCGGCCGGCTGGTCGGTCGGGTCGTCCCTTCCAGACCAACATCCAGACGCCGCCCAGCAAACTTTGCCTTTTGCCCTGTGCTGGACGGTTCACATCTCACCAGGGCAGATCGCTCAAAGCCACGCTGGCATCACATCAGCAAACAGAGCCTCGAATTAGTCCGCTCTTAAATCAAATATTTTCGCAATTCAAAACTTTAACCTCTGAGTGAACCGCTGTAGGAAGCACGGTTTAGAATATTGACTTTATTATTTTTTCGTTTGCACATTTTGTTGTTGGATCACCAGAGTTTATTTTATGTTTTTATTTTTTTGGGAGTTGTTTTTTTTAGCTTACACATGTGAGCTCATCCGCGAGGCCTGGACTCATATGGCAGCCATTACCTGCGCACGTGCTCCCGTCTGAAGGCTGATCCACTGGGTTAAACAAATCCAGGCGGTGCACCGTGGCCCCGCCAGGAATCACATCCATACATCAGCTGAGGAACAGCCGACATGGCAGGGTTAGAGCCGGCTACCGTTAGCCCGGCTCTTATCTCTGATCTGCTAACACCAAACATATTAGAGCTGCTTGAGTTGAAAAGGGGGCTGAATCAAATTCAGCTAAATGTGTGTCAGAGATTTTGGATGGAGGAGAAAAAGAAAAAAAAAAAGAGAGAGCTCCTGAGTTTTCCTCTGGAAGCCTGTGACACAAATCATTTCTCATGGATGAAGTTCCAAACAAAGCAGCATATGGACTGGAATTTTGCAATTATCCACAGCGAAATGCTTTAACAAGCAGTTTGGTGTGAGACGGGGCATGAGCACGTAGCCGCCTCCCAGCAGGAACGGCGCGCAACTGACAAGTCGGGCCGAGTTTGTGGAACCCAGATACGATTCCTCCCCGAATCATAAGCGCGTGAGATTCCATTTATGTTTATTACATTTCCTGTTTCTCACTTCATCACGTCGGAATTGAAAGTGACAGGGTAATTATCATTTCACCCTAAATTGATCCCAATCCATGTGGGCTGGCTCCAAACATGGAGACATAAGACGGTGGGGGGAAGAAAGAAAGGAAGAAAAAAAAACGAGAGAGAGATGGAAGACGGAGCGGGAGGGAAAAAGAGAAGCAGAATAAGGATTCTGGGAGCATTTGGCGATGGTTCAGTCATCTGTAAGACGTATCGCTTGAAGGGTGGAGAGAGATGCGGGGGAAAAAAAAAAAAGGAAGAGGGAAACGTTTGGAGAGATTGCGTTGCGGGTGTTCCCTTGATGTCCCCCTGACAGGAACCAGATTTGGGAGCCGTGCGGCGTCGGCGCTTTGGCTTTTTATTCGTCTGGCTCCACCGGGTTTTTCCTGGCCCGAGAAGGGCTCGGTTCGGAGACGCCGTGGCCCACTCGTGGAGCCAGTCTGTAGTTTAAGTGAGAATAACAAATGCTAGAAAAAAATAATAGGACCTACAAAAAGAAAGCGAGCGGAGCAGCACAATCCTACTATTGTTCATGTTAGCTAAGCAGAAAGTAGAGTCCAGCCACATCTCTGGGACGTTTTACTGGCCCTAATAAAGAGTGTGTGGTCTCTGTTTCTGGAGCGGGCTCCCAGACTGACTGATATGCTCTGCAGTAATATTGGATGGTTCCGTATCATGTACTTTGAATAGTATAACTTGGCACAGCTCACACTAGCCCCGTCGCTCCCTGAGCTTTTGTAACGTTACGGCGGGGTCAGAGGACCAAATGGTGGCATGGAGAGATGAAGGGGTGAATACTGAATGATAAAGGCGACCGGGAAAAGCTTCTCCACAAAGAAGTGGTGGTTTTATATGGTGTGAGACAGGGCATGCCTCACACCATACATAATTGGGATGTGGCTCATCATCCAGGGAGGCATGGATTGGGGGCAGCTCACTGGAAATGAGTTTTCCATTGTCAGTGAGGAGTGTTGTGCACAATGTAAGGGAAATTTAGTATTTTGTAATTAATTTTGGTTGTTTCACTTTTGACAGTTGTGGCAACACAACGGTTTCCTCTACTGCTGGATATTTCATGTTGACTATGTGTCAATTTTCCACATATGAGGAAGACGTTTAATAACGAAACACATTTTCTATACTTTGATCATTGTCTACATTAAAAACGGTGATTATGTGACTCCATTAAACAACATCTACTGACAGAATGTCAGTTAATATACTTTGGTCTATTTGGAGGTCATTATCTGTCAAATGTCATTCATTTAATTGGACTCATTGGGCTCAAACGAGGGATTAGAACCAAAATAAATCCAAACAGGTATTAACATAAAGCTTCAGAAAACAGTGGAAAATAAAACTTCATAATAGGTTAGTCATTTGACTTTAGCTTCTACATATTTTATGAAATACTTAACTACCAAAAAATAACTTAAAATGCATATACTGATATATACTGATGGTGATGCACACCTGGGACATTATAAATGCAGGAACTTATGAAAACATGACGAAAAATCCTTGTTGTTACATATTTTCTGTTTTCAAATTCACTACTTTAAACTGATTTTTTATTATTATTATTTTAACAATTTGAACATTTATCTTGAAATAATTACACTGACATATATTTGCTTTGGGGTTTGTGTCAAACCATTTAACGATAAAATGCTGAAGGAGGATTCTGATTAGACGCTGTGCTAAAGGTCTATTTTACTACTTTTTTGCATCTGGACCAACTTAGATCAGCTACGCTTCCAAATCTGTAACACAGACTGTAGAATCTGGACTGGATTATCCTACACTGAATATGGTTTCTTAAAAAAGTCCCAATAACTGACACATTTATTTGGTTTAAAAAAAAAACAATAATTTAAAAAAAATCCCCAAAGTTGGAGTTTCAAGACTTTATTTGACATCTTAAACGGATGTTTTAAAAAAAACAGGGGTTCAGTTTAAACTGGACAAAACACCAGTTTGAGGGTTTAGAGGCCAAAAGAACATCTAAATGTCCCTTTTTATTCTTTATTAAGCATGCAGTTTTTTCTCTGACTTCTCTGTCAGTCAAAAATCTAATTAGCTGTTTTAAAAAAGTCACTTTGGATGTGGCAGAGATAAAGAATACTTTTTTTATTTTCTGTATATTTGCATTATTTGCAGCAGACAAACTGACTAGTTGATGTGAGCTACTTAATCATCAAAAGTTCTTATGTCACAAGATTTTGGAATATCCTTACAAAAGAATACGCATGACCCCGAAAAAGTCAAATTATTACTTAAGATAAAGTACTGGATTATGTGCTTTCAAAAAAATACACAAGTGTTGAAACCAGCGCTTTTCTGGATGCCAAAAGATGCTTTACGATTTCGCTCATCATTCATTCCCCACTCAGTCGCATTCAGCGGTGGAAGCGCGGCTGCCATTCTGCACCTGCGGTCCCTCCAGACAACCACAATCACACCAACATATTTATACATGGGAAACCGTGGCGGTTTCAGACCAGATTTACCAAAACAACACAAAACAAAAGCGTGGAACAAACAACAACACACAAAAAATGGGACAATATTACAATATTTCAGGGAGCAATTAGTTATGGTTTCTGTGTCAACACATATCATCATAAAAAATTGATTTAGTGTAATCTCTCCAGTACAGCGGCCGGTTCTAGAGGGGCACTGGCCGCTGTCCAGAACCATCCATGATGCTGGGCGACGTATTTTGTCTAGAAACAAATATTATTGCCCAGGCATGGATTTGAACCGGTGACCTCATATTAAGTAGCTAATTAGTGAGCTCTAAAACTAATCTTTGAGGGAAAATTTTCACCTTGAACATTTTAGTTGTTTGTATAAGTTCACTGAAAAAAAAAGTAGTAGAATTTAATACAACAAACCAGACCCACTTTTTTTTGGTTCTTTCTCTACTCAAAGGAGTTTTTTGTTTTGATTTGCTCTCATAATAATATGATTTGTTGGACTGTATTTGGTTAAAAAGCATACTTCTCTTTTCACTTGTCACTGTTTGTCCTGTTAATTTGTTTTGAAGGTATTTTGTAGACACCTTTGAACTTTGTCCAAATTCTGTCATAGGGTTGAAGAAAACAACTCAAAGGCAAAACCACAAAAACACGGATTTGAGAGGTTTAATCATATATTAAACTTTAATAAAAAGTATCATATCGCTAAAAGTATCGGTATCGATGATAAAGGCTCGGTGTTGGATCGATACCAAAACTGTAGTATTGTACTTCTCTAATACGTACCTATGAGGCAAAGCTAGTTGAAAAAAAAAATTCTTCTTCTTCTCCTTGCAACCCGTTTACAGCTGCATATTGCCACCTACTGGACAGCTGTGGAGTGTGCAATTTTACAGTGTGTTGGAATAAAAGAAACACAAACTACAAAACGACGGTCAACAGAAGTAATGATCGCCATACTTGGTTTCAGCTAAACTGTACAAGTAAATTTATTTTGTTGTTGCTCACCTCTGATTATACGTAAAGGAAGTGTTATCAGCTGCAACTTCAGGTTATAAGATGATAAACACTGAAGTCAGAGAACATACATGTGTTTTGTGTTTAAAAGATGCAAAAAAAAAAAAAAAAAAAAAAATCAAAAACAAGGCCAGGACCTATAAAATTATTCTCCACCCTTTATTTATTTTTTTATTTTTATTTTTTATCCTTAACATTATTCAGCGTTAAAGCCTGCATCACACACACACACACACACACACACACACACACACACACGCATTCATGTGCCTGGCTTCTCCCGTGTGGCGTACAGAAACACACAGCTCGGCCTGTGCTTAATCAGCTCTGTTTTGTAGTGCTCCCCGCTCGCTTTTTCCAGCACAGCCCTCGCAAAAGAAAAACGTCTGGACGTGGGTGGCTTCGCTGGGTCACTGAGCCCACAGAGTGGAGCATTTCATAAGAAAGGGCCCACTTAATTCTGAGCCATACATCGCGTTCGCTGATTTACATGCGGACAGCTATCATTTTGTGAAGGCCCTGACAGTGATAAATGAGGTGTTTTACCTAATAGGTAATAAAAACAAATTACAGGTCTTAAGAGAAAGGATGTTCTTCATTTGGCTCTGTTTTCTGTCTCTCGGAGGGCAGGGGCCAGATTGTTTCCATATGATTGTACCCTTCATTTGTTAAGACTGCAGACAGAGATTAATAACAGCATTCGCCGATGACCAATCTATACTTCGCCTTCAGGTTAATTGAAGGAAAAACGGTCGGAACGACTGGAAATGGAGGATAAATGACTGCTTTTATTTCCCCTGCTTTTTTATTCCTAAGCTATACATCTGCGTTGAGCAATAATATCCGTCATTTTTTATTATTATTATTTTTTTAATTCTGTTAATATTTCATTCTCTTTGATTCACATTCTGCTGTTAAAAATAGCCATTTGCACCGTTTTCACATGTTTAAGTTTATTAATTACAGGAAACTAAAATCCCTGCGCTATTAAAACTTGACGGTGAAACATTAACACATAAGTGATATTTACATCCCCCTGGCTGTGTGCTCAGCATAAAAAACATTGTAGTAATGAGATACACACACACACACACACACACAAATCCTCCTCGCTGAGAAAACAGAACATTTTCGCCGTAAGACTGTAAATAATTTAACGTACGAACAGCCTGAACGAAAAGGCCGTGTGACTGCCGCCCCTGTCCGTGATCCATCATGCACTCCAAAATCGAATTAGCGAAACTATAAACAATCTACTTATGGTCAGCTGGGATTCGGCGGGTTTTCTCACCGGGTGAGATTCTGACATTCAATGTGAAATGACAAATTGCAGTCCAGAGACATGAACGAAAACGGCGCTCTGCTCTGACCAACAGGTTTTTTTTCTTAAATATAAGAAAAAAATATTTTCTCACACAGTACTAAGTAGGTGAGGGCGTGTTATTCTTAACCGGTTTGAATCACTACTGGACTCTGCAATTCCCACAGAGCTCGTATATAAGCTCTCTCTGGTTTCTTCAGCCGGGTGTGAAAAGGTTTTTCCTCCCGGTGCGATGCGAGCCTGACGAAGGACAAGTCGCCTTTTTATGTCCCGGCAATGTGGACCCAACGCATCGCAACGACGAGGAAAGCCGCAACATCCCAGGTTTTTTTTAGCAAAGATCCAAACAATGAGCAGCACATCAAGCCTCCTTTACTGTGATAGTTCTTCAAAACGCCTCAAGCTGACGCTGACTGACTGGAGAGCACGTGTGATAACTTCAGTTTTACAATTTTGCATTGGATTCAAAGCTGGACTTTGACTGGACCACTCTAACCCATTAATAAGCTAAACCATTTCATTCCTATTGTGTCTAAGGTCTTTTTACCTCCATGAATCTTCCCGTCAACCTGTACCAGCTATGCTGAGGAAAAGCATGATGCGGCCACTACCATGCTTCACAGTGGGTATATATTTTTTTTTATTTATTTATTTTTGATAATTGCTGTGTTCCCTACATGGGTAGGGAACACCCATGTAGGGAACACTACACGGGTGTTCCCATGTAGTGGCTTCTGCTAAAGTGGAAACAGAACTTTTTTGGGCCTTCTTTCTTTCTTTTGGCCGAAGAGTGACAACAAATTCTACCACCTGAATTGGCAGAACCTGGAGGTTCTGTACAGATCCTCCAGAGTTACCATGGATACCTTGGTTGTTTCTCTGGTTAATACTGTCCTGGTTCAGCTTTTAGGTGGATGGTCATGTCTTGGTAGGTTTGTATTATTTTTCTGAAAGTGAATAAACGTGGAGCCCTATTTTCTAATTAAGTGACAACTGAAGGTAACTGGTTGCACCCGATTTTATTGTAAGCTACCAAAACACAAAAGAAGCACCACACTTTCAGTTTTATTTACACATGCAAAAATGCAAACATGAAAAACTACCCATGATTTTTGCTCATGTGCATTTTTGTTTATGTGCGAATGTATAAATTGCACAATTATCCATGACTTTATGTTCCTCTGCCATAGTAAATTATCACAAACTGATGGACTTTGAGTGTTTTTTTTTTTCTCATTTTGTTGTCAATTCTGCCAAATATTAAATTTTCTCACAGTCCCGTTCCTTTCATAGCAGCCATGCATTCAGATAACATAAACACCTGCATGACACCTTGCTGGTTTCAGCAGGTTCAGGTAATGTTGTGTTTAGTTTGTAATAACGGCTCAGTTTTTCCCCTATTGTGAGTAAATGGTTCGGCCAAACCGCTATATAAAACTTCCCTCTTGTGTCTTTATTAGGTCAGTTTTGTGAGCTGTGTGTGTTTTGTTTGCCCAGTTAATCTTTCATTAAGTCCCTTTTCAAATTAAGAGTTTTATTTAGCTGACCTCTTTTATGGCTTATTACACTTTGGAAAATGGCCACTTTTATAACTTTTAAAGGAAAAAATAAATAAACCTCCATTCCTGGTGACATCTCCTGTTCTTTCTGCCTTCACTGCTCAGTCTTTCACTGTGTGTAGTCCTGGTGTGGGTTTGTTGCCAGTCTGATTTCGTCTAGTTTTTTTTTTTCCCTTCCTGTATCTCCGAGATTTCTGAGTTTCTATCGGTTTTATCATGCTCTTCCCTCTCTGCACTTGGCTGTATGATTACCTCAAAACACAACAAAAATCCCAATAAAAACCAGGGATGTTTGTGGCTGTAACAAAACAAAATTTGGTAGAATGGAATGAATACATTTTTGAAAAGCACAACACATTTTTTAAGCCAATTATCAACTCCACATGGAAAAAGTGGAGTTGCTCATAAATTAACTCTAAAATTATATAGAATTTTAGAGTATATATATATATTTTTTTCTTTCCTCTCAATTCTATCGAATATAAATATTTTTTCCTGTATCCAACACTGAAACAAAGGGGATCCTTTCGCTGCAGCTGGTGAGTGATGCAGACCTACATAGCAACTGCGCAGTCAGGCCGACCGTTATTCGAGTTGCCACATCCAATCAGCATCCCGGTCACAAAACACCACAGCTCGGAGCGGCGGCGTTGCCCCGGCAGGGCTTTGAGCAGAGCGGATGCTCAACCGCAGAGACGCAGCGAAAAAGTCCCCCTCAAAAATAAGACATAAAAAATAAAGGGTGAGGGCGAGGGGAGGGCTAAAGATTCTCGAATCCTGCGGTGAGTGCCAGAGGGACCCATTTTGCTGGAACACAGGGTGTGCTGAGTGATGGGCGAGCTGCTGCAGCAGTGTTTAGAAACACCAGTCGGACAGTCTATTGCTCAGGAGTCTGGGTGTCTGCTCTGAGAGCACCCCCCCACCCCCCCGCCCTTCCACTGCTCCAAGTAGGATGGTACATGCAGCCTCACTGCATACCGCTCCTGCGCGCCGCTAAAATTAGCCCCCACCCCACTGGAACCAGATGGAATTCTAAACAGAATAAACTTTTCTTGACTTGATTATATTGAGCCGTTCCAAACTCCCGACATTACAAAGAAAGAGAGAAGGCGCAAGACGAGGGGGAACCTTAGAAGCTAATTGCCGAGGGTCTGGCATGCACATTGGGCATTGTGTCGAGCGGAGTCGTTGCCGTGGTGCCGGAGCCTTTCCCTCCACCCCCCCCTCCCTCCCCTCAAGCGTCGCGTCTCCCCTACTGTCACATCTTCCCAGTGTTTCTGCGGTGAGCTCGCAGCTCCGCTTCATGCAAAGCCGCTAATTAAACGCAAGCGATCCGTAACTGTGTGGCTCACCGGGCCGCGCTCATCCATGTGGTTCCTATTGGCTCGGGCTGACCTCTGACCCTGTGATGGTGGCGTTTAAAACCTGCCAGTATCTTAGGATTGAAATGACTGTCTGAATTAAGGAATATCTCCATTGTTTTTACTGCTTTTAATTTTTTAAAAATTACATTCTCTTTTTGATAAATATGGGATCACAATTTAAAACATGAGCAAAAATGATCTATTCAAGTCAAAATATTTATTATTTAGTTTAAAAAAATGCAGACAAGCAACTAATTTTGCAGTTTTAAGTAATTTTATGCTAAATAAGGGAGGCAATAGAAACAGTTCATTGCTAAATATGCAGTAAAACTCGGTGAACAAATAACAGACTTCAAAATAAAGTCTTTTTAAGAGTATTTCTAGCTTTTTAATGTAGTAATTTGAGTTGTTTTCCATCATAAAGCCGAGACGAAAAGCAGAAATTCTCACTCTAAATCTTATTTGCACATATCAGGTTTAAGAGCTGGAACCTTCTGAGAAAATAATAAAAATGATCTAGTCTTCACCAGGTTTACAAATTATGTTAATTGAGTGTCCCGAGACACACAACAGGTTCTACATTGTCGTTATTTGTTAAATGCAGAGAGAGAGAGAAAAAGAAAAGTTATGTAAACTCCTGACACCCCCAGGACTAAACGATTCCACATTTTCAAAGTTAGCGTTTTGACGGCAGCATAATGCTAGGTCACGTATATAAGTTGCAAATTTACAGAGTATCAATGTTTGGCAATATGAAAACTCTATTTGCTTTTCCCAAAACAAACGCGGTTGTGAGTGCCGTTTCTATAGTTTCTATTAGACGACCTCAACTGTAACTTTAGAGCGCTTTTAAAACCGCAGCGCAGACGACAAGGGCCTGTAAACAAGAAACCTAAAAAGCCACTTAGAATACAATGAGAATTTCCTTGAACGAAACAATCCATGGTTGGTAGGGAAGAAGAAATTTGACTTTGACTTCCTCCAAACACTGACTTTGATTACCAAGATTTGTTTGTTTCCACAAAATGACAGCTAAAACCCCAAGTCCTTCTCTGAACCGGCGTCTCGCTACGCTCCAGACCCGGATCAGCGGTTGGCCACCTACAGACCGGCGAAGAAACACAAAGAGGAGAGAAAAACCCTCTTTGTATCAAAGTCTGTGCTCCTGTGACGCCCTGACTTGTGTTTATTGGATGCTGATTTTAATGCATCATTTTTATCATGGTGATTTGCACTGTTTAGCAATCGGTCAAACCAAGATTTTCCCCTGTCCGTCCAGAAGTAAACACTTGTCTTCTCAAACAGCTTCATTTGTGTAAAGAAAGGACATAAATTCCCCTATGAAAGTCAGAGTATATGTAATGTTTGTGTTGCTCGCCCGAAGCATAATCATTGGATGTAATCTGCTTGTGGGGAAAGGGAGCAATGCCTCACAGTGCTCTGCAGAGGCAGTGATGTCCTTTGAACTTTTCCCCCGCTTTGTCATGTCGCAGCCACAAACTTGAGTGTTTTGGGGGTTTTTTGTGTTTTGTTTTTTTTTGCAGTGATTTTATGAAATGGACCCACACAAAATAGGTCATATCTGAGAAGTGGAATTCAAATTTCTTACTGTATTCATTGTAAATAAAAGTTTGAACAGTATTTTTTTATTATTATTTTTATTTATTTGACAAGTATACACGTTTAACATGTCATCTACTGTCGCAGCATTACTAATTTGCGATGCTACTCTCGAGAGTGTCTCTCTCAAGCAGTTCTGCACATGTTTAGTTAGATTCAGATATAGAGTCACCAATTTTTCAACTGAATTAAGGTTGAATTAAGAACTTAGGTTCCTACCCTGCTGGAAGTCAAACATCTGCCTGACAAAAAAGACTTTTGCAGCCTCTAACAATTTGCCGCTTATTGCTTTCACTCCACACTGAAAAAAGAAAACAGGTGATCCAACTTTAAAAATAAAAGAGTTAATTGGTTCCAATTTATCACATTATTTTTATCCAAGTAAATATATAAAACCTTAAACTTTCTGATGTAAATAAAGTACGTTTGACAAACTTAGTTCAATTACACTTAACCAATTAAGTCATTCTCTTTTTTTCAGTGCATTCATCTTCCCACCAACCCTTACCACTTCCTTCATCCCTGCTTCATCTTGCCATCAGGGTTGACTGCTGTGTCATGATTTGCAGTAGAGTCACAGGTTCTCCATTTTTGGGTGACTGATGAAACAGCATTTAAAGCTTGGAATTTTGTCTAACTTATAACTTCTCCATAAGTTTCTCCCTGACCTTTCCGCTCTGCTCCTTAAAATTTTCTGATGCAAATTGTTCACCAATATTCACCGAGGATGTTTGAGAGCTTCACAGGCCTTCACCAAATCTTTGCCGGGTCTTATTAGGAACATCGAATTCAGGCGTCTGAGCAAGCTACACTTTGGCCATAATAACCCGTTTTAAAATGACATTTTTAGAGCCGACACCAGTTAAATTCGTGCCTACTGTAATCAAATAAGCTACCAAGCTGCAGGAGCTCAGTTGAGAGAAGAGTTTCCTCGACAGCAAGGAAGGAAAACCTGCAGTGGAGGGCAGGGGAGGAGAGGTGGGGGTAGTTGGGTGGAGGTAAAGTGAACAGGAGTGCCAGACGGTGACTTGGCTGAGGTCAGGTGTAAACACATGCACAGCTGGCTGACAGATGTGCTCACTGACCATGTTGTCGGTGCCTCCATCTCGTCTCGCCACGTTTGGCAAATTTGAAAAAGACATAAAAAAAAGTGCAAAATACAAAAAAAAAAAAGAAGAAGAAGTGCATGTGCTAAAACTGTGTAGAAAGTGTAAAAATGCACACAGAGGGAATTGGGATGCATACCGTTAATGAAAAAAAATTTTTAAGTGTGGAGGGTTACAGAGAAATCAAAAATCTCTGGATACTGCAGAAGTGGCCTCTGCTCCTCTGGGGCTCTGCTAGTCCGGAGAGTGTGTGGTCGTTGAGAGAGAAAGTATGACATTTCCCATTTTCTACTTTACTGGAGTGGTCTGGGAGACTCATCGGATGGGATTCTGAAAGGATCTTTCAGTGCACCGACAGCCATGAGCATAGCATGATTACATTCCTTTCACCCAATGCTTTCTTGGTTTTTTTTGTTTTTTTCTTTCTCCCCCACTCCTCTACGCGGCATTTGCCAGGCACCGAAAGAAAGAACAATTTTGGGCATTTTTGCGGATTTTCCAAGACCTCTAATCAAACTCTCGCGCAAATAATCCGCATGACGTAATGGGCTGGAGCGACGTAAATAACAACAAAACAGACGTTGCCCCGCCGCCGGAATAACTCACCGAATGTTTACGCCTTGAGAAACGCTTTAAATATTTAGCCGATCTCAGCAAAAACAAGTCGAGTTTGTCCTGTTGGGACAACGCCGGGACGGGACTCATACTTTCCATATTTTGTGACTGATAACCACGAGGCCGACGACAAGAAGGGAGATCAGATTAAAATCTCTTTGCACATAAACTACCCATTGCCTCACTGTCTTCCTGTCGGAAGCAGCAATTAGCTCTCCAAGACAAAGATCTCAGACATTTTAAACGGCTGAAAATAAATAAATGTGGCTGTTGCTGTTAAGACTGTAGGCCCCGTTTCAATTACAACAGAGGCTGTGGTCTGCGTCTCTCACTGAGCTGTTGGCTCCTTCAAGCCCTGCTGCCATGGAGACGTTTTAATTGCCGTGTTTTAGTTGAGGGGGAAACAGTGAGGGGAAATGTACTGTATTCATCTTGGCCTCCCACCATGCCTCACTCATGAAGGCCCGGGGTGATTTGTCTCTTTCGCGCGGGGCGGAGGCTGGGGGTGGGGGGCGGGTGGACCGTCGTACAGTAACGTCCGAGGCTGCACAGACAATGCTTTCATTCTTCCCGTCGTGAATGGAGATTTTTCTTCTTCTCCTGTTTCTTTTTTCTCTCTCTCTCTTTCTTTCTGCTCAGCGGATTGATTTATGTGACATAATTTATTATGACCAGCAACCAGAGCCCCCTCAATTACAGGCAGTAAAATGATCTAGAGATCTGCTGAAATCACAACGCTTTAAAAGCTTTTGACAAAGTCCCTCCAGTTGATGTTCATCATTAGATTAGTCGGTGGCATCTGCTGATCATTATGCAACTAATGAAAAGGCTTTGCGGTAGTTCTTTTCGGGATTCAATAGCTTTTTGAAAAAAACTTGAAACTTTTGCATTTTATTATAAACTTCAGCAACACCAAGAGTTGGAATATTAAAGCTAAATGTTACATGTTCGATTAGTTAAAAAGGTTTTTCAAGCATTTGCATTTTGCCCTCCTCCCCTTTTAATCTGATACACCTAAATAAATGTGGTCCAAAAAATTGCCTTCATCTGTGTTTTAGCAAGTCTCGCCACAAACTCCAAGTTGGATTTAAAATTGGAATTTGATTGAACCTCGCTTTGATCCAATTTACATCGATCCCTGTCATGTAAACCGTGATTTACTGTCATGTAACACGGCTGTTCTCGTCCCTAAGCTTTAAAACGGCCCTTATCAGACACAAAATCGAGGATGAAATCTCCACAGAAAAACTGACAGCTTAAATTATGTCTGTGACTGTGGCCCCTCTGAAGGCAGAACAAGGTTCGGGCTCCTCTCTAATAAAGTTTTGATTCTGTTTAAGGACATCAGCCAACTAAATCTTCACTCACATATAAATTAAAGACATCTGGATGGGGCAGTTACTGACATTACTTACATGTACAGTGGCCTGAGAAACAGAAAAAGACGGCAGAAGAAGCTACAGCTAATTGCTGTAACAGCAAATCCACTCAGAGAAAGCGAAAAGCAGGGTCCAAGTAAAAGCTTTCATTTCTGAGCATAAGCTGTAGGTTTGTGTTGTATAAATTGAAGGAGGCATTAAGGTAAAGTTTTAATGCGAGTAGAGAATCACACATACATCGTGGGTCCTCATAAAAAAACTGTTCGTGTGTGGAAGCTGAACTTTGGCTGCGCCCACACACTCACAGACCCAGCAGTCGGCAGACTCTCACCTTGGAGGGAAAAATATGGAGGCCCCTTCCAGGATAAACTACAAAAGTGCACAATTAACTTGGAATTAGTTCTTCGTGCTTGAGCCATCACGACTGGGTTACAGGAATGCTCTGTTGTTTTCATATACACATGCTAGGAACGTTCAGCAGCATAGATTCTGAAAACATGCTCACTTACACAGGAAAATGTTGGGATCCATCAAATCCGAATGCATTTTTTTTTCTTAACTCCACTTTTTACATTTCAGCCATATTATTTCATCAACACCATGTGTAATTATGTGGTTAATGAAAAAATAATTCAACTAATTACTGACAAAAGAATTCACAGTTTGTTGGTTCAGCAGAACATTGAGTGCTAAGCTTTGAGTTTTCTAATGTTTTTTGGAGGATATCTTTGTTGTTTTCTTTGGAGGATTTTAACCTTTTTAATCAGAGCTGGTCATATTCTTCTGTATGTGTGAAGAGGAAAACTGAGTAGGCCCACAAGGAACCGGGATACAAGTACAGCAGGTTGTAGCTGCTCTTCCATAGTTAACGGGGGCCTCTTGTTTGGCCTGGTGCATAAAAACCCATTAAAACAAGTTTGCAGTTTTAAACTTACAAGTTAATTATCCATTTTCTTGAGTTGATGGCAGCCATGCCAACTACAAAAGAAAAATAAAAAAGCAGAGATGGTTTGTTACAGAGGCAACTGATGAATCAAGACATCCAGGTCTCCGTTTGCGCTCTGTTGTTTCCAGAAATATGGGTCACGCACGGAGAACAGATACCTCCCAGTTCCTCTGCTGTCAGATCAACACCTGCTGTCAGCATATCTCCATTAGCGCCTCTGTCATATTGTGTGTTCATTCTCCTCGCTGTCCCCAGGCCTCCCATCAATCATTTAGCGCCAAGAGATTCACAAACTACCAACCTTTAAAGGTCCCTTTTACCTTCCGAGTTCAGCAACGATTTGACTTTCCTCTCAGATGTGATAATCTGATGACGGTTACGGTATTTTTCAGGGGCATTGGAGCCTTTTCATGTCTCTCTCATGCCACCCGCTAATAGGCAACATTTGCCTTCAGCAGCCTCCCATCTTTCCATGCATTTCGCAAATACATGCAGACAGATGGTTTGAGTTTGAGTCCTGCCGCCACTCGCTTAATATTAGATATGCTTTTAATTTATCTCACATCTCAGTGGGTGACAGCGTCGACAGGCAGCTTGGACGCAGTGTAGCTGTTCCTCTCGCTCTCTGTTTATTGCCATATTTATTTGACTGGATTCAAGTTATGAAGCAGTTGGCCCCTTCAGGTCCCGAACAGATAAAAAAAAAGAAAAAAAAAAAGAATTCTACAATAGATGGTCACGAACGAGTTTGTTGAGTCTGCGGTCAGGAAAACTGTCAGGGACCTTTATGTCTGACAATAAACTTTATTACATTACTTTGCAATCTCAACGAGCCATTTTTTTTTTGTTTGTTTCTTCTTGGACAATTTGGAAACCCTCTCTTATTTATACTGAAGTGTGCATGCTGAGCAAAATCTGTACTCTTCTTAAATCTGAGCTAGTAATATACTTAAAATATTCTTCCTTAAAAACTTTTATTATAAACAATTCCAATGCAATATCATCCCAAGTTATATTTGTTTAATGTCTCTGCCATCCTATTAATATAAATGTAGTAATATGTTCAATTTGGTAATTTTAGT
Organism: Poecilia latipinna; assembly: GCF_001443285.1. Classification (NCBI taxonomy): domain Eukaryota; kingdom Metazoa; phylum Chordata; class Actinopteri; order Cyprinodontiformes; family Poeciliidae; genus Poecilia; species Poecilia latipinna. The sequence continues at coordinate 69,349 of NW_015114666.1, forward strand.
TAATTTATTGTTGTATAAAGACTGGAAGGTTTTGTGTTAAGGTGAATTTACATATATTTATTACAAGGATACTTTTGGATTTCCATTATTAGGACGCTTTTATTGTAAACATAAATGTTTTCTGGATTTAAGGTTCAAAACCACTTACCTGCAATTAGAAGAAATTAAATAAAGTCTTCTTTTATTGCAGTAATCTTACTGCATCAATTTTAGTAAAAAAAAATCTAACCTTTCACTTGAGTTAATTTAGTCTGTGAAAATTAAGAAAGTCACACAAAGTAGAATTGTAGCCTGTTTAAAATTATAATCTACTCATTTAAGATGCTTAGAGTTATTAGGAACTTTTTATTAGCAATCAATGACTTCCTGTTTCTCTGGAGAATAAATATGTTGTGGCTCACATGTCCATTTCTCTTAGCCACTAACCAAAAGTGAGAAAGAACAACCCTTGTATATTCTTGTGAGCAGGTATATCAAGTTACGCACTTCAAGTGTCATATTTTTGTCTTTGCCATTGTTGATAAACTAAGAGTGAATAGTCAACGTCCTCTGAATTCCCCCAAAGATCAACAAATGTTTAGCCAAATTAATACAAAAGAAGTTTGAATGTGTCAGAAGGAGCAGTTTCAAGCATTCATCATCCAGATGTGAGTCCATCTTCTTCAGTGCTAACACCATAACAACATTAAGTAACGTTATAACAGTCATTGCTTCGACAATGCCCTTGTGCCAATTGTAACAGTAGCTCATATAAACAAAATATTTGTGGATTTCAATAGTTTTATCGCTTCTGCCCCCTGACACTACTAATACCCTTAGTATGAAATACTAAGGGTATTAGTATTTCATGAGGAGCATTTTTAGCCTTTTGGACCCTGCTCTAGGCTTCAATCACTGGTACCAAACTGCAAGGCCCACCTGGATGCGCTTCAGCTTTTCAGTGTGGGCGACTGCATTCATCTTTTTTTTTTTTATTACTTCTATGTTATTCACACGTTGACTCGTCTCCCAGGGCCAAGCGAAAACACTGACATATTTGCGGTCGCTTTTATTTTTGTGTTATGCCTATGCAGTAGTTGTGGTATCGCATTTCACTAGAGTGGCCCACTCACTTACTGAAAGATCAACTCCTTTTGTTGATCTAAAGCGGTTTGCTTACGCTTCATCAGTTGCTTGACTGGTCAAGCGGCACTTGTGGGAGGAGAGACGAGGGCGAGCAAAGTGGCCGGGGGAACAAAGGCCGGTTCATGCCGTGTGTAACCCATCAGACAGGCTACATCAACACTGTTCGTCAGAGCCCAAGAATAGTGCTGAGGGCTGAGTCAGCCTAGCAGCGACTACCCACAGTAAGGGGAAGAAGTGTGTGTGTGTGTGTGTGTGTGTGTGCAAGAGAGAGAGAGAGAACCTGGTTTTTATGGAACCCATTTCTGTCTACAATGCAGGATTGTGGGGACCACTGCTTCTCGTGGGGACAAATCCTGGTCGCCATGCAGGAAATACTGTTTTGGGGCTAGAGGCTAGGTATGCGATGGTTAGGGTAAGGCCTAGGCTGTAGAAAATGAATGGAAATTAACGTAAAGTCCCCAGAAGACATGAAAACACAACTGTGTGTGTGTGCGTGCTTTGGAAAAGACCACATAGAAAAGGAAAAAATGGAGAGAGAAAACAACCCGAGGTTCTTGTTAAAAACGAGATTCGTGAAGATATGGGATTTTTTTATTTGTTTTCACCATTCAGAGTTTCACTCTGTGATCGCTAGCTTGACCTTGCGCCACACAAACAGGGATGGGGATCTCGGCCTTCGTGAGAGCATTCAAGGCGCCTGCTGTTTGTGACACAAAAAAAGCAGCGCAAGATAAAAGATGAATAACCTTCACTGCTGCTTAACGCAGAAAGGAATAAAAATTCAGCCACTTAAAAAGACTGTAAAAACCCACATTTGAGTTTCAGATGAACGAGATGACGCGTGTGAACGGGGAAAGAGTCGTTCCCATAAAAACACTTAAACACGCTTCTGTTCGGAGATGAAGGATGGAAGGCTTTCAGCGGCCCAACACTTCAGGGCGCTGTGCGGTTAATGGACGAGATGTTCGTACAGTTTGCAGCTTCCTTCTACTGAGCCCATGTAGGGCCTGTACGTACATGTGCGTGTGCATTTGGAAGTGATCTCCTGTGTTTTCCTGTCGCGGGGCGCAGAGGCGTGTGGTGTGGAAGCTCAAAGCTTTCGGCCACATCAAGAGAAACCATCAAGCCCTATAGCCACAACTCCCCCTTTTACCCCCTCTCCTCCCCCATCCACCATAATAACAGAGCCATCAAATAGCCGTATTTATAATCTACGAACGGGCCAATTTAAAAGTGGCCAACTCCAGAGGTATAGGAATTGTTGAGACCAATTTGTGGTTTTCATTCTTACTGTACAGAGGCAGCATCCCAGTGGCAAATGAAATAAAGTTTGTTTCCTTTTTCCCCCCCCCCGCCCCCTCCCCTGTTTTGTCAGGACGAAATCTGTGTTCAATTATACGTTTGGCTATATTCTGATATCGGCTCAAAATGATTTATTCATATTCTGCTGGGCAACAATTATTACATTATTCTTTTTTTTTTACTGCTCTGTTTGTGGGCCACAGGAATTAAAACATTTATCAATCTCCAGAAAATAAGAGCGACATCGTGCCTGACTTGTACAGCGAGCTGCTTCTGAGGCCCTCATATGAAAATAATAACTGTATATCTTCAGGAGCAAGCACCGTGTCTGCAGAATTTGTAATCTTTTTGTCTCAACTTTATTGACTTTAATCAAATCAGTTCATCATAAATAAAAATCTCTTTTAGAAACGTGTGGAACTTCTGGAACACCAGAAGTCGAGCAAAAAAAAAAAAAAAGAAAAAGAAAAGAAAAGGAAAGGAAAGCGAACGCAAGCAAAAAAAACCATCTGGCTCAGTGACACATTGTGAGCGGAACCAGCAGCAGATCAGCATACATGAATACATTTCAGCTGGTCTTTAGTGTGCAGTTGTGGAGCCAGGAGCTCCTGCCAGTTTCCAGTCTCCTGTCACTTACTGGTCTCTGACACTAATGAAAAATGCAGCGTGTTTCGATCACTGCAGCATTACGATTCTCCCTTCTCTTTATTTTCAGATCGGATGACTCTCAAGTGTTGATCTAGTAAGATAAATGTAGTGCTGCGTAATACGATTTGTGCTAGATTGGTTGTGTCAACCACTTTAGTCTTTACATTCGATTAGGCGATCAAGCACTGATATTCAGCCAAGTAGAGACTGTACCCAAGGACATAAACAGGACTGCAGAGTTTTTATTAATCGGGATTTATTTAATACAGTAGTTGACATAATAGTTTTTAAAGATTTTCAAGTCTGTTCCAGACTGAAACAGGAATTTAGGGATGAGATTTGTGAATTTAGGGTTTGATAATATTTTATGATGTATACAGTGACAACCTATGTCTTTTATAGTTAGTCCTTTCCTACCCACAGGTCTCTGTTATAGTATTTGACCTTTTTACATTTTGTCACATTACAACTGCAAGTTTAAAAGTATTTTACAGGAATTTTATATGATAGAAAAATAGTAAGAAGAGCATGATTGTGAACTCGCAGGACGGTCATTTTTTATAAATAAAGTTCTGAAAAGTGTGACGTGCTTTTGTTCACAACAGGAAGAGTCTTTGGGTTTGTCTCTAGATCACGTTTAGATAAATTTGCTGGAGCATATCTGATCATTACTTCTCAGATTTTCCCAAAATGTCAGTAGTTTAAGTTTGGACCATTGACTGGACCATTCTAACATGAAGGCAACGGGAGGCAGAAGTGGAGCAAAAATATAAGATGCTTAAGAAAAACAAAAGGGAACTTACAAAAACAAACTCAAAAGGTCCAAAATCCAGAAACATAAACTGAAGATAATAAAACTAAATATGTTCAAAAACAAACCAGAAGTAGTAGTCAGCAGTGTAGTGCAAAATGAGCAGATGGACCGACAAAGAACAATGCTGAGGGAAAAGTGGAAAAAGCTGCTGGATGCAGCTGTGTTAATCAGGGAACTAGGAACACCTGTGGAAGAGAGCAAACAGGTACGCTGAAATAAGAAAAGTAAATCTAAATGCACAAACAGCAGAACGTAAGAATAAACTAAAACTGAACACAAAAAAGAAACAAATATGGCCACAACTTTTTTGTAATAATAGAGAAATGGATTGAATATGGTGAGGCATTTTAAGCAACAAAGAATGCAGAAGTGACTCCCGAGGAACACAAAAGTAAACCAAAATACAAACACTGGTGTAAAAGGACAAAGATTTTTATTTTCTTTGCTTTTCCTACATTTTTAGGGTCATCGTCTTGCTGGAAAGTGAGCTGTCCCCTAGACTCAATTCTTCTGCATTCTCACTAGTTTTCGTTTTTTTTATTTTGTAGGATTGCCCTGTATTTAGGTCCATGCATTTCCCCTTATTCTCCCACCAGTATGCTTACATATCCTTATTTTTATTATTTTTTTTGTGTGCTTATGAGGGAAAGCACTTTGCTGAAATATGCTATGCAAATAAACGTAATTAGATATAAATTCTATCTAAACTTAGAGTTGGGCTCTTTCCCAATTTTATTTTATTTTTGATCACAAAGATGTTTCTAAGTCTAAAACAGTAGCTTGAATACTTAACACTTTTTGACCTATTAGGCATGGGTATGCATCTTTTTACCACCGTAAACATGCATGTTAGACCATTTTTAAACCATGTTTACTGATGCAAAGCTTTTTCAGATGTGACTGTTCAGTTGATGTGCGATGGGCCTTTCATCTCCCTGCCCTTCCCTTTTTGCTTGCTGACCCAGCAAGTTTGTGCTCACGCATGCCACGCTCATAATCAACCATTCTGATATGCAAACGAGTTGGGAACGTCATTATCGGCACATGTGCAGAGCGGTTGAGCGACGTCTGGCGCCGGGCATTGCCTCCCCGCTTTTCTTTGTTTAATTACACAATCAAAAATCGGAAGGGAAATCAATACGAAGAAGCACGTAGGAAGACGCATTTAGAAAGAGGGAAGGGTTAGTGCAGCCGTGGAGCTGTTAAAACATGGTCCAATTACCCCTCCGTCTGAGCAGGAAGGAAACGGGGCTGTACACACTCCTCAATGACTTCCTGTTAAACATCCGCAAATCACAAACTTACAAAAGGATTACAAAAAAAAAAAAATTATACCAGAGACCTAGTGTCATCTCAACGACGGCTGTGTATTTATGTAACCCCGCTTGTAGGAAGCTGACCACCACCTGGTCCCTCCAAGAGTAAGAGTGTGTTTGCTGAATGAGGATGTGTGTATCTTATAGAGGGGGATGTTATCAACATGGCAGTGATGAGAGATGAATGGCGTCCCACAGGGGAGGCCCCTAAGTCCCAGCACATGTGCGCGCGGCACTACCGCCCACTAAAAATATGACTCCTGGAATCCGCCCCCCCTCACCCCAAATCTTGCCTGTGTCCATAAATCAGGCGCCGGACACAGAGGCTTAGATTTGGCAGAGCGTCAGCCGTGCCTCCAGTGACCGGTCCCGTCGCTCACTCTCCCCCTGCTGACTGGAGCTGCTTAATTAATGTGGCAATTGAACGCCGCATATCATAATGAACACACTGCCCCCTCTATCTGAGCCTTCCTGGGCTTGTTATTCTTGGTCAGCGCTAAAGGATGTGTCCCTGTGTATGCTCGGATATTTATAGGTAATGGATCTATTAAAATGCATGAGAGCGAATTAAAAAACAAATAAATGCGAAGGTGCTCCGACGAGCCCGAAATGTTTGGAGAAGGGTGTGTGGGGGCACGGAAGGGGTCCCTCGGTTTGATGTGTTTTCACAGCGCGCCTGTCGAATTTATCACCTTCACCTCTGTTGGTGTTACTCCGCCGGCTCATTTCATCACGCGGAACACACAGGCCGTTTGAGCCCCGGACATTTTTCATTTTCACGAGGATTTCTACGTGGTATTTAGAAAAAAAAAAAAAAAACGCACTCGAGAGGAGGCTGACTTGAAAGATGTGAGTAACCTGCCCTTTTCAAAGCGCAGAAATAAATGGTTCACTTTCACCAGCCGAGTGATGACAGAGAGGTTGATGTGGGTCTTTTTCCACCACCGAACACACAGATTATCTATTATGGAGGGTTATAACTCCCGAAGCTCATTGACGGCAGTCCTCCTCCGAGCTCGGGAGCGACTGTATCAGTCTGACAGCAGCAGGTAGAGGTTAATGCCTCTCCATTTGTAACTCTTTGCAGTGTGTAATGCCACCTCCCCTGGTCATAAAGACCTCGTAAATCATGTGCTCCAATCCGCCGTGATTCTCCGACTAGACGCGGCCCGATTTACGACTACACCTCCGAGCAGACCTCTCATCCCTTATCCTCCTGTAATCCCCCCCGTTTCTGCTATCCTGTTAATGCTCTTTTCTCTCTCTTTCCTTTTCAGGTGTCTGCACTCTGACTTAGCTCCGCGGCTAGCCAAAGCACACAAGGAGAAAAAAGATCTGCTTTCAAGAACGGCTAATAGTATCTGACATAATTTACGACCGACTTGACGTATTATGACATGTCAAACCTGTTGGACTTTTTTTTTTTTTCCCCCTCTCTGAGTCCTCCAGCAATCTTGGAGTAGTTTAAAGCCGCCTACATGGAAGAAGCTTATCTACCTTGGAGCAAAGAGAATCCCTGTCTGTAACAAATCATACATCTTGATTAGTTTGACCGTGCCATGAGCTGGGGATACGGGTAACTGAATTTGGTAACGATCCCTCCGATTCCCGGCCTTGGATGGACACGAAAGCCGCTCAACGTGATGTTCTTTCCAGATAGAGCGAAAGCAAAATCCAAACCCGACTGCCGAAAAATGATCTTCGAGCGAGTTTAGCCTGAAAATGGAAGATTCCTGCTGAGATCGTATCGCTCTAATAGAGGATTGTGTTCGTGTGTCTTTCACATGTTTGAGCCTCACTCCGGAGTCTAGCACTTCATCTGTTTTCTCACCTCGGGCCCTGCGCCGTTTCTCAGGCTTCATGGTTCTTGTTATACTGGGAAGACCTTCAGTGAGCTGACTTTGAACCCCAATCCAATTTCTTGCTGCAACCTAAAACCATAAAGAGACACTTTTAAAGAATCTTTGTTTCGGTCATTGAGGAAAGGAAACAGTCTTTTTTCTTTGGGGATGTGTTTGTACTGAAAATAGTAGATCCTTTGTTTCAAAAGGCTTTCATTTGTTATGGCTGCGAGCCTCTGTTTTTGCTGCAGTTCGGAGTAAATGAAGTTGGGAGAAAGTTTTCTTGACTCCGAGCACAAGTTTGTGTTTCTTTGGATGGTTATGGTTCGTGCTAAAAGCATGGACTTAGTCGTTCAGTAGTCTTCCACTGTAGTGGTGGGGAAAAGGGGGCAAGTCCAATAATCTTGTTTGACAGTTGGGAGCAGGGGGCACATGGCTATGGTGTCCCACAATGCAACTGTAAAAACAAACAGCGTGTAACTGCGCAAAGAGCGGGAGGGCGGGAGCGGGGGGTGATCTTCACCCCTCCGGAGAACGCCTGCATGTACGCACGCAGACCATACTACAGGCCTTGCATGTGCCAGAACATTAATCCTGTACACTTCACACCCACATGTGTGTTATGACAACCACAACCTATATATGTGTCTTGATTTCTTTTGCTTTGCCTCGGTTGTTTTTTTTTTTTTCGATGCAAGTCGGGGGGGTGGGGGGGTTCTAATCCTGTTAAGACCTGCCAGGGCTAATACAATGACAGGTCAAGCCACCGTCACTAACGCTCCGCCATCACCTCAAGATCAGGGGTGTTGACACGGGAGAGGAGAGCGGCCGTGTTGCTTCTGAGGTAGTTACATTCAAACCGTGGGGAATCACTCCTGACGGTTTGGTACGTGAGGAAGGCGTGGAGATGGCCATTTGTTCTGTGTCGGGCCCGGGAGTGGAAACCACAGTGAGTTCTGTGTTTACAGCCAAGATGACTTTTTCCACTGTTGGTGACAAAGGACATGTCTCTTTAAAACCAAAGTACAAAGCAACATTAAAGGCTTTCCAATCTTCCATCTGGGGCAAATTTGTGATTTGTGTCATTCTTAAACAACTGCGGTCTCTAAAAATCATTTTATACACTTTTACCTCAGCTTCACTTTCAGACACTTATTTAAATATAAAAAAATATTTATACTGAAAGTACATAGCTGTGTTGCAATTTTTGCTCCCTTCAGAGCATTTTGTAAAACTGAATGTGTTATTAGTACCCTGTCAGAGCAACTATATACAAAAGTGATACAGTGTTATAAATAAAGGAGCAGTGCAAATTATATTTTTAAAATTGAGTTTATCAAACCACTATTAAATTGAGCCATCGTTGTACCCGAAACTGAGATTATTCAAGCTGCTAAAATTTGAACTTCTATTTTATTTTATAGCTGCATTCTTCTTTTCCACCTGCAGGGGCAACTGATGCTGCTGCTTGTGTATACCGCCTTACAGCCGCCCTTCAACCTTTTAGCATTTTGTGATCACACACTTTAGGTGGTAGTAAAAGGTCAAACTAGAACTGCACATTACTTTCAACAAACCATCCCCTTGGTGAAACATTGTGGTGGCATGAAAAAAAAAATTGGATACAGTATATAAAGGGCAATTCCAAATAGAGATCTTAAACATACAGCCAGAGCTTTTCATGGAATGGTTTAGATCAAAGCATACTTAGGTGTTAGAATGTCCTATTCAAAGTAAATGAAATTGGGCGATCTGTGAAAAGATTTGAAAATGGACACATAACAGTTGTTCACCAAATTGAAATGAATATGAGCTATTTTGAAAATAAGAATAGGCAAAAATTGGTTTCCTTAAACAATGAGTGATGTGATTAGTTCATTCTTACTGACAAAGACTGTGTATTCTGTCAAGACCACACATTTTTTAATAGGTTAGGAATACATCTGTATCACAGTTTTCCTTGTTGCTTCAAAACACACGTCAAAGCATCATATATAACTGGGTCGCTTACACTGTTAACATGGATCAATTATTATAAAGTCTGTGCAAAACCCTCAATCTACTGGGAAAACTTTAAATTTAAACCAAGTTTGTAATTTTGTCCAGAATGTGTCACCAGAAAGTGCCCTGCTAAAAACCAGCGCAGGGACCTACGCTGTGCTTCGCACAGAAGGTCTCGACACTCGGCTAGTGACAAACGATTGCTTCCTGGAGGCGTGAACTCTGTTGAAGTTTTACATTTTACGCGATCGCTAATGTTTGTCTGCAACATATGTAATGTGCCAGGTCGAAGCTATAAAGCTCCCTGGAAATTGCGTGCATTGCAAACAACCATCCACCACTGCAAAGAGAGATGGCCAACACCGACTGAACGGCTTCGTTCACTTCCTCCGCTGCCATTGCTAAAAGTACAGGCAGTCTACAATTCTAATTTCGGCCTAAAAATCGACAACTCCTTCTGTTTGCTGATTGGCCTGGAGGAGTCCAAGCCAATTGGAGAAAGACCAACCTGGTGCGTGACGTGAGATTTGAATCAAGCAGAATAGCGTAGGAAGGTAACCAGAAGGTATAACTTAGGAGAAAGTGTCTCTCCAGCCAGCTTTGGGCATGACCTGAGCCTGAACAAGGCTTTAATATTATGACTTCTCAACTTTATAATAAAGCCCCTGTGGTAGAACAGGTAATCACGCTTTCTAAACCAGCTAGAGCCCTGATACTTTTACCAGGACTGAGCCAGCACCACCCAGTTTTGTGCTGTTGAGCTTTTCAACAGACCCATACATGCCATGTATGTGCGTGTACACACACACACACACACACACATTCACATTGGATGTGCAGGACGCAGCGCGTGGACTCCTGGGATTTGGCTTCACACCAACGCACACGGCACCACACACAAACACACGCTGTGGTTATGTGGTTTCCTCTGCGGCAACTCGGCTCATCCAGACTCTGACCACCTCAGTCCCCACTACCCCAACGTTCCCCGCTATCCCCTGGGGGGATCGCGCAGCGTCGTTGGGCACACACGTCTTCAGCTGTGGGCAGGGAGCCAGCAGCTGGGGCTCGGGCTGGGGGGGCGACGCATGTGGGGCGGAGGGGAGAAATCCGAGAAGAGGATCTGTTAAGGAGGAAAGAAAGGAAAAGAAGTGGGAGAAAGGAAAAGGATGGAGGTTCGGTCAGCAGGGGTTACCTATCACATAGTTTATCATATACAAAATTCCCAAGTGAGGCCGTCATCCTGGAGACTGAAAAGTAAACGTCTGTGCGCTGATGGAGACGAAGCGATGGTGACACACACTGCGGCCTTTGTGCGAAAGCCTCGGAGGAGTTCGATGGGCTCCGGCGTGACCTTTCAGTGTAAATTGAATATATTCCACGGACTGTTATTAGATTTGCGATGTCGACATGTTTTCATGGCCACGGAGGAAAGAGAAAGAGAGGGGAAGAAAAAAAAGCAAGCAAGCAAAAGAAAATAATCCAGGTTGGCATGTTTATTTATGCTTTTTGATCTAGCTCAACAACTGTGAAATATGCTTGCTCTCAAAACTATAACTCCAGAAGAACCAAAAGATTCAGCTTTGTCTATTAGCCTGGCCGTCAAGAGAAAGAAAATGTTGCACCATCTTGGGAGGGAAGGGAAAGGTTGGCTGGTACAGTGGGAACCCTGGCTGATTGTCAGGGTTGCCCTCGTGGCCTGTTAATAGCTTCTTTTCCTGGATGGTCATCACCCAAAAAAAAGGGGGAGACATTAAGACAGAGGAAGTCAGCAATAAAAACGCAGCCAGTGGGAAGATCATAGAGAGACAACCTTAGTAATATCAACCCTCCTCATCATCGTTTCCTCGTTAGAAAGACCTTCCAGGCCCACATAAATAGAACCTGTGGAAAGTTTCACTCCTCTCTGGAGGTTCCCCCCCGTCTCTCCTCACTCATTATATTTCTTGCCCTCGACTTTTCTTGCCTTGTTTTAGGAAAATTCCGCTGGTGGTAATGGCGTGTGCCCCTGCAGCCCTGAAGCCTTCCATGCGACCGGCACCGAGACAAATTTCCAAGTTTGTGTTGGTTTTAGGCAAACAGACCAGCTTCCACCTCATTCATCTGCATAGCTGACCCCCTCTGTCCTGGAAGTTGGTGTTCTACCAAGAGCTTGGACCGGAGCATGGCAAACTCAAGCGATCCGAATCTCCTCCTCCTCCACCTCCTCCTCCTCCCTTTGTGCTGTGAGTTACTTTGCTTTGATATCCGGAACAAAGCCAACAGAGAACAGGAAAAGGAGACAGGGGGAAGACGTTTACTTATGCTTGTTAAATGTCACCAGTTAGGAAAAAGGCCTCACACATAGTGGCACGGAGTTCGCCAGGGTAGTATTGCGATCTCAAATCAGGACAACATTGCCATCTGCAGGAGAGCAGCGAGTCAAACCAACAAAAGTCACATTGAACTATTAAAAAAAAAAACACAAAAAAGCAAAAAAGAGGTGAGACTATAATTTGAGAAAGGTAGAAAGCATAAATATTTGCAGCACAACTGCCTCTAAAGTTGGTTTTTGCTACGGGTGTCACCCTGACAAGATCCTGACGGTGGTACCATTTATTTAGCCAGTTGTGTTGACGCCCGCCCGCAGGTGGCAAAGGTACGCCGAAACCTCTGCCAGCTGTTTGCAAGCCCCTGCAGACCCAGCCCTGCTTGGCTCCGGCCCGCTGAGCTGCCTGATTTCACAGGAAGGGAGGAAATGGTTTATAAATTTGAGGGGTTTTTTTCTTTAAAAGTAGAAATTTGTGAAGAAAACCCTGGCCCAGTGTTTCCTTTTATTTAGTAACTAGAATGAATGAAATGTCGCAAGTCGCTTTCAGGGAGGTTCTCGTTATTTGCAGCGCAGGTGTTTTGATTGTTGTTTAAGCTTGATTAAATGCCTGTTTCACAACAGGAAGTCTCCCAAAATGACAGGAAGCAGATAGAACACGCTGAGTGTGAGAACAAAGGGAGAAATTGGGATTTTAATGCGAGATTCACTTGCACCTCGTGTACCGACTGAGCCACATGCCATCCCATCCATATTATGTTAAATTATATCACTATAAAATAAAATAAAATTGGAATTTAAGAGCAAAGGGGGAAGTAAAGCTTTGAACTTCTCTCTGTCCATTCTTATCCTGTTCCAAATAAGGAAAGTCACAGTTTTCCAACTTCTCGTCAATGGGAACGTCAGCTCTGGCTTCTTGGATCTTAAACTCTCAGCCAGAAAAGAATAGCAGTCCAGCTCCTTACTTCACCGTCTGTTCAACGGAGTCCAAGTCTGTTGTCTCCACATTCAGGGGTCCAACAGAGACAAGTCTCAGAAGTGCAGAAGATGGACAAACCAGTGATGTAAATTGAAATAGCATAAGAGGATTGAAATAGTTGATCAGACTAGGTGGCTCATCTGTCGGATGATGAAACTTCCAAGTCTTTCGTTGTCAAGGACGCATTTTCCTCCATTGTTACTTACTATGCATCATTGACGTGTCCGGCTTTTAAAATCCCCCTGACTTTAAGGAACTTCATGCCATATCCAAGGTTAACTAGGAGTTAGCAAGAATTTTAAACCTGGTCTTACAAACCTTCAACTAACTAAATCATTGAGAAAGTCAATGGACCCTACTGAATATAATATTAGACATAAAATTCATGAGCATTTAAAAATATCCATTTTTTTCTTTTGATTACCCAAAAGACAGACATTTTCCCACTATGGGACAGTAAAGGATATTTCTTTTCTACTACTACCTCCTTACAACTTTTTTACCAGAACCTCGATTAAAAAAAATCTCAAGTCTGCCTTCAATAATAAAAAAAAAAAGCTTGTGGGTTCGAGGAAATGCCTCTTTCTTCAGATGTGAAATCAGTTTGGCATGTTTAGCATTTGGACTTCACGACGGCTTGCCTCGGTACGGTCGGTCACGGAAACGGGGGGCGTGAGGAGAGGGTGAGACGCCACCACCGCCTGCCTTGTCATTACCAACACAACGAAGCACAGTTCACACTCAGCTGTGGCATGTTTGGAAAACTTCAAGCAAAGCAACGTGAGGAAAGTTAATGAAAAAAAAAAAAAAAGAAAGACATCCTTAAAAATCAGTTCCACTATCCCATAAATTACAATCTTGCATTTTTCATTTCCTTTCACCATACAATGTCATTCATTGACCTCCAAGCCAAACACGGGGGCCCCTGCAGGCTGCGCAGCTCCGCAGGACAAACTGCCCCTCTCATGCGGTCACAAGCTGTCGGGAGCACAGAAGCCTGATTAAAAAAACAATCCATACCTTGATGCAGAGCGGAGAAGCTGGGAGGTGGGAGGACTGCGTGTAGATTCGATCATCGCCAGTGTTTCAGGAGCCGTTCTTTTCCCTCCCGCTTTCTCACAGGCGGTTTGAGATCCACGACATCCAATTAATTCTTCCAACACCGAGCTCCGCAAATTCAAATGCATTACAAGTCCAACGACATATTAAAGATGCTGACTGCTGCCATGTCACATCTTCACTTTTGGGAACTTTGAATAGTGAAATTTCATGGCAATTACAGTACAATTTCACGCTAAGAAAAAGAATGTGCCTACCCAAACATGCTTACTCCATGCCTCAGGAAACAGTTTAAGCTTCTCGAACTCCGAGGCAGAGACGGACTTGGCTGCTGAAATAATAGAAGCCTGTTCGTGTAACAGCCGAGCTGCATTTATTAGCGTTAGATATCTAAATGCCATCTGAAAACCACGGCTCATTCTGATCATGCAGGATCTGCAGCAGCGGCGACGTAGCTTTAATGTCTTTTATGCTTTGCAAAAATATTAATGTGCTTTGAATTCTTTGTCATGTTACAACCACTGTATTGCAGCCGCATGAAAATACAAAGACTAAGATCTTTAAAAAAGTTCTTCGCAAAAAACTCTGCCGTTTTAAAGTCTCTCCACACATTTTCAAATGGGTTTAAGCCTGGGCTTTGACTGGGCCATTTTAACACATGCATGCTTTGATCCGAATCATTTCATTGTAGCTCTGGGTGTTATGCTTGGGGTTATTATCCTGCTGAAAAGTGACCCTGTGGTACAATTTGAAGTATTTTGCAGTCTCCTCAAACCAGCTTTGCTGTACATGCCAACAAAAAACAAAACAAAACAAAAAATCCACTTTTACATGAACTGTTGACGCTCAGCCACATAACTTTAACCTGTGTCTCCGGAGCTACAGGTGGCTCTTTGGACCTCACACAATGTCTCTTTAAAATCTTAGCAAAACAATTATGAATGACTAACTCATGTTTTTAAATATATTAGCAAATGCATGTTTAGTAGTTTTCCTTCTTCATCGAATGATTGCTTTGAACTTCTACAACAGAATGACACGAAAAGCAGCAGTTATATTCTTTAGATATATTCTTCTTGTTTTAAGGTAGGAATTATGTGTGTTTTTCTTTTTTTACGTATTTATTCAACATCCCACAGCAGAAAATATATCCACTTCTTTTTTTAATAAATATTCAAGTTTTAATTTGTTTTGAAATCTAAATATAATAATAAAAAAAAAGCCTGGTTCTTCAAAAATTGCATACTTCCTAAAGTGAATGTTTATCAAAAAAAAGAAAGCTGCATTTTGTTTTTTTGTTTTTTTTTGTTTTGTTTTTATTTTGATTGAAAACTTAATTTAACATTATCGACTCTGCCGGGTTTGGTGGTTTGCAGTTTAGCTGTACTCTAACATTTCAGATGATGGATCGAACTGTGAGTCCTTCAAAGAACAGCTGGACTTATTCTGAGGTTAAATTACACATCACCAGTCTCGTAACACATGGGCGCAACTGGTTGCACTGGATTTTGCTTAGGGGTCTCAGAGTAAAAGAGGCTGAACATGCTCATCTGTCTTATCAAACTGGAAATCATGCATCCCTCTTCTTCCCCGTAACAAGTACACACTATAAAATAAGCGAGTATGAATACCCTTACATGCACTTTTAGCCCCGTTGCTTGGTGCCTGAAGAATGCAAAAAAGTGATCTTAAATGACAGTAGCGGTTTGACAAAGGAAGTGGATTATTACTTTAGAAGGTGTCTGTTTTTCTCATCAGTGCTGGATGCTGTAGTACTTTTTGACAGAGATGCCAAACAGGTTTCAAGCATGAAAGCTGATAAGAGACCTGATCCGTCGCAATAGAGTCATGTGAGCTAGGGTTCTGCTAATTCTGACATTTTGGCGCCACGCAAAGTTCTTGGGGAAAAAAAAAAAAAAAAAAAAGCACCTGGCCTCTGCTTAGAAGGGCCTCGCGTGTATGCATAATCTAAAAAGACAGCGCTAGCAGAACTCTAACTCCTCATTAGATTTCACCCCAAAACACAACAACACAATCTTGCCATTACCCTTGGGCCAGTCTGCCACGTTGTTATTCCGGGCAGCAGACGCGGGATTCGATTTCAGCAGACTTAGCCGACCTCTGCAGCAGAAGCCGGCAGAACCGCGCGGCGCTGCAGTCGGCCGGCTGTCCTCCGCGCTGGCTCTCTGCCTAACCAAACACTTTAACTCTTACAGACAGAAAACAAAGAAGTTTCGCTTTCTTTCCCCCTCCTCAGCTACCTCCGGCTATAAAAGAAAGAAAAAAAAAAGTAAAACGCAATCAAGCATCAAGACGAATTTTTCGACGACTTTTTCGCTCTTGCGATTTTACACTGCTCCTGCAAAAAAAAAAAAAAAGAGTGAAATTCCCCCAAAAAACTCCCTTTCAGTCTTTCTGCTCCACTGTTGCTTATTTTGCTTCTTGCCTTTTTTTTCCCCCTCCCAAACGTGTTATTCATCCTGTTCCCAGTGTCTCCAGGCACACTTCAGGAAGAGGATATAAAATAAACAGCCATGTTTTTGCCCCATTGCTCGGGCTTTGGCAGCCTGTACCTGTAACAATAAACAGCGGGGGTGGTGGGGGGGGTTCTGCGCTTGTTTATACTCATCTCTTTTACTCATCCCTTCCGCACTCACTCGAGGACAGAAGCACAACAGGAACCAAATTGTGTATGTGGATTTACTCGGCAGACGCCCACGAGGAAACCCGGGGTCGGTGGAGACTACTAGACCATGATGGAGGGGAGGCTGCTGTCAGGTTCGCATGCATCATGCCTGGCAGAGGAGAAGTTTTCTTAGGAGGGACACCAACCATCTGAGTGTTAAAAGGACTAAATCGGCCAGCTGAATGCCAAAGAAACAAAACAGTTTTACTTGCACGGAAACAGCTTGTGTTTTGTTGCTGTGTGGTTGTTTAAAAAAAAAAAAGTCCTATCTGGAATTTGTAATACACCATGTGCTTTTTTGTTTTTAATCATGCAAACCTTAATGTGTTTTAACGATAAACTGAGTCAAATTGTTTGTAATTTTAGAAGGAAAGTAAAAATGAAACTTTTTGCTGATAAAAAGGGTAAAAATTTAAAATATACAAGTCATTACAAATCACTTTCAGTTTGAAATACACCATTAGGTGTTGCAATCAATCTTAACTTCAGTTTTAAAAGTTTCCTATAAGATAGCACAGCAGATTGAATCAAGTTATTGACTCTCACTGACTTCTCTGAATGATGCTCTCCTAGCCTGACCTATCATTAGACAGCCAGGTTATCAGATATTCTTCATCTTTTCAGGTGAACTTTTGGACCATGCTCATTGAGATGTTTAAGCACTTGGATATCATCTATCACCTATTAGAATCAATGGGGCTGATCACAAACGCATACAACACTTTTAAAACAAAAATATCCTTCATTTTCCTTCAACTTCACAATTGTGCTCCACTATATATCCACATACTTTTGCTCGACACTGTATGAAATGTATTTTATGTAATTTGTGGACCTTCATAACCGTAATAGAACATTAACTGGAAAAACCAAGAACAATCTGGGGATCAAAAGACGCACAAATGGTTCCACTCTGCCTAAAGAAGCTCAAGAGGCAGTCAGGATGTTTCACATAAATATCGTAAAAGGTTTGAGTGAAATTCGTAGAACACAGCCTTGTCACCAGGAACAATGTTTTGAATGGACAACCACTGGATTTAGGATAACCTTGCTTCCTTGTTAAAGCATGCAAAAAAATAATAAAATGAAACATTAACAGAAAAGAAATCCCTGAATATTATGTCAAATGTTTGACTGAATCTACCAGGACTGCAACATATCCAACACTCAGACAGTATCCAGACTTATATGCTGTTACAGTTTCAAAAACAATTTTCTCAGTATGTTTAGACTCAATATTCTGCGGCCGAAAAGCTTCTATTACTACAAAGTCGTCCAGGTTTAATGCGCTTTAACAGTACAGCCAGTCTCGGCATGAACATCGGAGCGCGTTCCCCAGCCAACTCTAGAGCTCTGATACGTTTTCCAGAAGGATGTGGGACTCATGAGCGTGGCAGCTACTTAAAATAAAGTGACAATTTTTAATGGGGTTTCAAACCTCAGTGAGTCATTGCATCCTGCCAACCCCCATCCCGCGATGGCGCGCGTCCAAAACCTCGGTTTTTATCTGACAGGACGCGGCGGGGAGAGATTGTTCTCCGAGCTGAGATCCATCAGGAGGCCTGCATGCAGTCAAAACGCTTTCTAGAGTTCCCTTATCCTTCAGGCGGGAGGCTTTTACAAGACGCACACATGCTAACAGACTGAACGAAGGCTTTTGAGGCGCCCCTCCTTAGACATGCGAAAATCCTTTAAAGTTGAGATAAACCTGTGGTCAGCTCTTCAGTCCAAGTCAAGTCACTTCAATAACGATAAATCCCCGATAAAAAAAAAAAAAAAAAAAAAAACCTTCAGTGAAAGTTTGACAGAGAGAACAAGAGACATAAAAAGAGCGAGAGACTCACAGGAAATGCAATTACTCTCTGTCTGGATCCGGCATTCCTCGACAGTATGGCCAATTTCACAGCAATTTCAGGATGTCAACAGGTTGTACGTAATCATAATGAGCACCTTAATATTTTCACACGGACCAGAGCAGCCCTTTGTGGCTTTATCCCCCGGCCATTTGATCCGCCTAATCATCTGCGAGCTTTTTAAAACATGTAGGAGCGAAAGGGCTCACACAAATCCCTGGAGGAGGCCCACCTTCTCTGTGTTTATGGAATCCTGACATTTAAACACTGTGTCAACACGGCTCAGGTTACCGGCTTCAGTTTTATTTAAAGGCTGGTAGTGTGCCATATAAGTGGACACTGTGCTGAAAGTGGGCCGCGGCCTCCAACGGTGAGCGGATGCGATATGTTAAGCTTGTTTGACACCAAACTTTCCATTTGTATCCGACAGGTAAAAGTTAGCCGCTTGTTTGGGAATGGCTAGGAATATCATCGCTATGGATAATGCTACTTTTTTTTTTATATGGTTAATCAGTTGGATCCATAAGGAACTGGCACTTTGACTACTTTTACCAGATTGAGTACTTTGTACTGCTTTGTTGTTTGGTCCAAACCAACAATGTGGCAAACATTTAATAAATTCTCTAGGAACCTTAGCAAAAAACTGTTGTTGCAAACCGCTGGCCAGCTGGACAAAACAACAACAATCCATAAATACATCTACCTGAAAAAAAAAATATTGTGCTACATTTTTTGGGTGTTTGATGAAAACGTCTGCCATACATTAAGTTTAGGTCAAAATGAGATCATCGTTAGATAGATTACCCAAATAAGAAAATAAATGTCAGATTTTTCAACTCCCCTTATTTCAAATAAAGGCAACAATTATTCCAACAGCCTCTAAAATAAAACAAAGTCGGATGATGCAATCTATAACATTTATGTAGATTTTGAGATCTAGACTCAAACAAAGATGCTTTTCTCGCAAGTAAAGTAAAGGTTTAGCAGTCCTCTTTCAGTCAGCTGACCGGAAGTTTGCAGGAACAGCTTAAGGAGGCGGGAGTGCTGCAGAGAAAACTACTCTCTCAATTTAAGAGGCAGGAGTATTATGGTAAGAAATTGTTGGAGCCCTAAAAGTTTGTCTTTAATAAGGAGCTCCAGATTTTCATCAGAAGGCCTCCTTGCCATAACCTTAATCTTTTAGCAGCCTCCATAGATTCCCTTTCAGATCATCTGAAGTCAAGACTCTAATATTACTTCCAGTGATGTTGGTAAAATTAAAATATTACTTCAAATATATTATTTGCTAGCTGAATATTTATGGGATTAAGGGAGCTTCATACTGTTAGTCAGCCTATGGTACACTCATTTTATGCTTTCCTATTTCAGTGAAAGCAATTAATTCATGTTAAATATTTTTGTGATAAAATAATTATCACATCATGAGAGCCTCATACTGGTCTATGCCAGCTTGACTTTGAATTTAACCCAACATTCAAATTAGCCACTGATTTTAAATTATTAAAAACATTTTCATTAA
>NW_015114666.1:92522-98617 GCF_001443285.1 Poecilia latipinna
CAGACTGATCCACGATCAAGGCCAGTGAGCTGAACTGAAATAAGCATTTTACCCTTGGGGATCAATAAAGCAGAGCTGTTGCCGTGCAGCAAGAAGGTTCTGGGTTCGATTCCCGGCCCCGGTCTTTCTGCATGGAGTTTGCATGTTCTCCCTGTGCATGCGTGGGTTTTCTCCGGGTACTCCGGTTTCCTCCCACAGTCCAAAAAACATGACTGTTAGGTTAATTGGTCTGTCTAAATTGCCCCTAGGTGTGTGTGTGTGTGTGCGCATGGTTGTGTGTCTGTGTTGCCCTGCGACAGACTGGCGACCTGTCCAGGATGTACCCCGCCTCTCGCCCGGAACGTTAGCTGGAGATAGGCACCAGCACCCCTCCCGACCCCACTGAGGGACAAGGGTGTTCAGAAAATGGATGGATGGATGGATTTTCATTTGCTTGAATTGTGTAAGTAGAAAATATACTGTTTAGTTCTGTCGAGTCATTTGCACAGCTCGAACACTAGAGGGCCTCATTTCCTTAAAGGTCAATTTCAGCAGCAATGAAGCAGGTAGAGGCTAAGAGGAGAGTTTGTCAATGCTTAATGATAAAAATTATAATTTTATGATATAGGGTCACTATATTTAATCTAGTGAAGTCTAAAATAAAATCAACTCTCTTACAATAAACTTGGATACCTATGATAGTTTAGGATATCCGGATAGAATTTTTACTTTTAACTATTTTTTTCAGTATCTAACTTCAATTCTTGAATCTTTATTAACCATCATTATCACCATCATAATTAGCTGTGATCAGTTATGTTATTGTGTGAATCTTCCACTATGGGCTTAATATTGACTGTCATGGTGTGCAGGGAGATTTTTGCCGTCAGAAGGATGTTGGGCTTGTTTCTGTCGCATCACAGGGTTTCAAGAAAATTAGCATTATTTTCCGCCGTCGGCTGGCGAGACTTTATTACTATTTTAATTTGAATGTCATCCAGTTGCTTGTGGAGTCACCCTGAGCTGAACTAACATGAAGTAGTGGTTTTCTGATTTTATCAGTCTCTCACAATTTTTTTAACAGCATACTGCTTCGGTGTTTCTCTTTTTTTGGTCTCATTTTATTCAGACTGAGGTTTGGCCTTCCACTAGGTCAGTGAAACACCTTGATTATTTCTCTTTTTTCGTCATTGTTGAAGAGTTTCTGCTGTGTTTGAGATCGTTGTCCTGTTTCCTAAAACGTTCAGGAGGTTCCTCTCTCTCCGCTCCCATCTCTCTCCTTTACAGGTGAAGCTGATTTCTGTGACGGATCGTAGTCACAAAACGGTAACCGCATCATCTCCTGTGTATCCAGCTCCTCCTGTTGCCTGATTGCTCACTGTGGTAATCAAGCCAACATGTGTAATTCCTGTTGCTTACCTACATGTTGCTAATCCTGAGAGTATCCGTGTAACATTGCATGTTGTGTCATCTGAGTGCTTGCTGGATTGAACTGGATTCAATAAGTCTTTTGAACCTACCATCACAAAAGAAGTTGCTGAACTACTACTGTTCACCTACTGTCAGAAGAATCTGCTTTGTCAAACGTTATTTTTTATTCCTCGCTCACCTGACAACTACCTCTCTGTCACTGACCTGCTACTCCATTCTTCTACAGTGAAAGGACAAAACTTACAACTTTTCCATTTCGTCACTGCCTTCAGCATCCCAGGACTTCCAGTCAAACTCTCAATCCGGAAACCTCTGAAACACAAATAAGACAAAAGTTGCCATTTTACTTATCGAATCTCCAGGCCACTCTCTTGTCATATTCTCTCTGTATTCATGGTCCCCAAGCTCTGTGTGTTGTCCAGGTTATGTGGCTGTAGAAAAACAATGAAACCCTCAATACCCTCTAGCAAACCAACCCTTAAAAACTTTTTTTTTTGCTTTGTTTTAATCAAACACGGCAGAAGTCATAAAAACCAAACATCTCTACGTTATCGTTGCTTCAAAGGACATTGTTCTAGAAAACCTTTGGTTCATTCAGATCAGGGTCTGGAAAACCCTTGTAAAGTTTAGAATAGGCTTTTTCTAAGCCTAGCAGCCCTTTCAAACAAGTTCCTTTTCCTCTTTTCAAACATCTACGGTAATTAACTTTAAACTTCATTATGAGGCCTGCTTCTTTTTCAAAAGAGTAAAACTGGGAACAATCCAAATTCTTACTGTCTCCCTGTATGTTGGTGGAATTGAAATTGTTTTCCACCACACTTCTGAAAATTGTCCTTTTTTATGATGGGGAACCCAGGTAGTCATTGACATGGCAATGGAGATCCAAATAATAATAATTTTAAAAAAAAAATCACTGTTCAGGAAGAAAGTCTCAATTACTCAGAAGCAAACATACAAAACAAGATTTCGACAGTAAAGATCTGCTGTTACTGTTGCTTCCAGTTTAAACCCCTTCCTTTAAATCTGAAATCCTGCTGTGTTTTATGCATAAATATGCTGTCCTTAAACGGATGAGCAGCACTAATCTCATTCAGCTGCAAAACTTTTGTTATCCGACTCAAAACAGCAAAGTAAATAACACGAGAAGACAGTTTCCTGAGCCTATGAAAGCACCAGTATAGTTATTGAAATAAAATTAACACATAGCTGCTGTGTTTAATTGCCATTGCAGAAAACTACAATTCCATTCCAATTTCAACTGTATTCCATCATTTATTTTATCTAACTTTGCACAAAAATTAAATACGTAACTAATCTTGTCGGCTTTGCTTTAGAAAAATTTAATTGGCCAGATTGTTTTAGTAGACTGCCAAGCCAGTATTTCTATTTTTTTCTTTTTTCCATTTATTTTTAGCTTAATGCATTTTCAGAATATAGACCCAGGTGGATTAGACATGTTCAGTTTAAATCTAATTACAAGCAAACCAGTTTATATGAACACTGCCTAGTTCAATCCAGTTGTGTGCCTCATACTGGTACAACCCGTCTCATGGGTCAAATAAGGCCGAGATCGCAACATTAGCATTGACAAGCAGAGCTTTTCCACTAGTCCAACTAAAACTATTAGCAACACTTTCTATGCGTTTTGGTTCTCATTTTGCCTACTGCACCAGGGCAAAATGTTGTTCAAAAGGAGAGAAAAAAATCTAGTTCAGTGTTACGCCGTCACCCACAGTGTAAAATAACAAACAAAAAAAACTAAAGTAATTGGGATTATAATTCTATGAGAAGATGAACTGCAGGCATTAGCTCGGAAGACCAGAGCACTTTGCTTGGAGCAGTAAGTATGGCAACAGCAGCTGCAAACCTTGGGGACCTGGAAGAAGCCATTTACCCAACAAAATGTTTCCCCACCCAGCCACGGCATCAGCTCACACATGACTGATTCTTCAAAAACAAGCAACGATGGCACTAAAAACAAAAAGGAGTCTTTTATTTTCCTTTATTTTTCATCTTTTTTTATGATCTCACCAGTTCTGAATGTACCAAGTAGACCCTGTCATCACCACAAATCTTACTGAATCACTGCTGCTTTGTGGATTCATGGTCCTATGATGCTCAACACCCTCGTCTCTGTTGAAAGGCACCCAAAGGTACATCTGGGCCCAAAAGATATCAGCAGGGCAATAAAACCAATGTGGGGTATTTTTTTACTAGTCTGCAGTAAGAATGAAGTGGATTGTTCCCTCCTGATTGGGAATCGGTCTCTGCTTCAAACAGAGGAGTTTGATTATCTTGGCATCTTGTTTACAAGTGATGGTAGGATGGAGCGTGAGATTGGTAGGACTGGGTTCTTGTCATGGCACAGTGCGGCGCTGCATTAAGAAAAGAGCTGAGGAACGTTTCCTCTGTATAAAAAGGAGTCAAGTAAGGAGGTTTTGGGTGGGTGTCTCCTGGTTGCCATATCTTCGTTGGTGTGTGAACAGCTTGAGAGAACGCCCCATTGCTGAACGGTATACTGAAATCTCATAAGACACGTGTGGCATATTCAAGTAGTTGCCTCAATTAATGAAAAGATCCACATTTGATAAACATCACGCTTGACGATGAAATGGTATAAAAAGCAAGTAACTTCATCACAATGTGAAAAATTTAGGAATAACTGGAAATTATTTTCTCCTTTTGTTATGATCAGCCTCAAATACCTCAACAAAAAGGGAGACAATATACACAGTAATTTAGTTTTTTGTACATTTTTGTAAAACAGACATCCTCATGATAGCACTTTTATCCCCCTATACTGCGAATATCATGTTGTTTGGTGGTGAGTTTGAAGAGATTTAATGAGAAATTATCAAGAAAACAAGAACTTATATACTAGCAGGAGGCACAAACAGCAGGAACAGACAGAGACCAGTAACATGGGGTTAAATGGGGTACAACATGAGGAAGCAGCCAGGAGGAGAGGCGTTTACACACTGGGGAAGTAAATGCTGGGACAATAAACAGAGGCTGATAAGCTAAAAGGCTGCAGCTGTGAGGGGAGGAGCAGGAGGCAGGCTGAGGGAGAGAGGATGGCAAGAGGAGTAAACACAAACAGGGGAGTGGGAAAACAAATCTGTGACAAAAAAACTAACTACACATAAATTAAATAAACTTTAAAATAACTAAGAGCAGACTGAACTAAGAGAAAACAGAAACAAAGCTGATCTGGCAAACATAAAACAACGAACGAACACTACAACCCAGAAAAAAAAGTACAACCCAAGATATGAACGGTGAAACTGCTTTTTTAAATTGTCATGAAATTATGTTCTTGTAAGAAGTTGACTACACTTAAAATTTGAATAATTACAGTAATTTGTAGCGCCTTCCTCTTTTTCCTTTGTGTCACATTCACATTAAGTACGTCTTCAAGACTTCTGGGATTCAGAGTTGATAATAACAGGAAGTAAATTAGAAGCAATCGGGTAATTATTTCATTGATAATTACATCAGATGTAAATCGTTACTGATAACTGAATGTCAGAATTCATTAATTAAATAAAAAGTAATTGGCTTTCAACTCACAACTGGAGCTCCAGTTACGAGTTGAACTGGAGGATTTTTGGGGGATTTTGTCAACTATCTACCCCTCGACCGTTGGAGTTTGGACAAATGAATGAGGACAAAAGAACACGTAGCGTTTCGTGATGCCAGTCGGTGTGGGTTTTTTTCCTCTCATATTCCTCATCGTCTCCCACAGCGATCCTGTTTGATGCAGGAGCCGCGGCGGTCCTGGTCAGCGCAGTTTGTCGCCTCACGCTGCTCAAGGCTCCCCGAGTTTCTGACAGCGAATTTAGCTCCGCCAGACACGAACATGGCCGTCAGCGTGTACCCTTTGTCTGCCTCTTCAGCTGCTTTAACCCGACCATAATTAGAAGTGACGTCTTTCCCCTCTGTTGCTGATTGATGGGCATTAAATTTAGTGTAATGAGCATCATGAAGTTGGCTGCAATGGGAGGAAAGCGACGTCAAACTCAACGCTTGATGATATTAAAAGGTTTATGTGGCAGCGGAGCAGATGAGTCACATGTCTCCTTCAGTTATAACTCTTGTTAAAGTTTAAACTTATTGACAAGGGTGAAAGTGTTATAATGGTAAAAAGGTTGTTTGATATGTTACAGAGTGCAAGAAAAATAGATTTCTGTATTTATGTCGATATTTTTGGTCATTTTGAATGCAATAAAGCCAATAAAGCATTACCTTGCCAGTAATGTAATAAAGTTTTTGAGCACATTTAAAACACCAAATACCTTATATCCACTATGACAAATATGCCATTCGTTATATACATATTTCTGATGAACAAAGTGCACAAAAACTCCCCCAAAATATCTTAAAATTTCCACAAAACTTTATTTGTACATATTTACATGATCAGCTCCAATTATTGCTTTTACAAATGATTTTTTGTAAAATACTATACTTACAATATAATGACATATTGCAAAATTGGCATAATTGTGTGACATTGTTCTAAAAGATTACACGAGGTCACATTATTGGTAAGTTTTTGGATTATTGACATTTCCACATTAAAAAAAGGCCACTGTTGGCAGGTATTACGGTATTTAAAGCTGGGTATGTACTGCACAACATTTTAAGTAGCTGTACTCAGCTATAAAGCTGAGTACAGCTACATT
>NW_015114666.1:101768-109579 GCF_001443285.1 Poecilia latipinna
TTGAACCAGAGCCGGTGTAATGTAGCTGTACTCAGCTATAAAGCTGAGTACAGCTACATTACACCGGCTCTGGTTCAAACTAAATTCATTCTTTGTCCAAAGCTTTGAAATAGTCTCTCGTTGACATTGTTGCGTGGCAAAAATTGTGTCATCTTTTTTTTTATTTTAGGGAGGCGTCCTCCTACCTGACTAGTTTACTAGTCCTGACCCAGGTCAAACTTTTTCACACGCAGCTCTTTCTGAAGTGTCGTGTGATTGGTAAAAAGTCTGTGGGCGTATTTTATGCCGAAATGTGGTAGGACGGCAATGTTGATATTTTGCTTCTATTGTCCAGTTTCTGTATCCGTAGGCAACATGAAGACTGGCTGTCGAGTTTTCTTGAGTTATTTTTCTGATCTGGTTTCGTCTCAAAATTTCTGTGCACAAAATGATTCTTTGCATTGAAGATGAAGAGCAAACGACTCTTTTGAAAAGAAGACTTTGATCAGAGATGAAGAAAGTTGAAACATCAGGATTCCTTTAAATTTGACCATGCGAAACAAACCAAAGGAAAGAGACAAATCTCTTGTTAGTATGTGACGATCTAAAATCAAACTATTTACCGAAACAAAGCAGCAAAAACCGGAAGACCTCTGGAACCACGGCTGCCTCAGCGGCACTTCAATCAGACCTTTCTGCTTGAACAGCCAGACAGAAGCAAATTGTGAGTAAATGGCATCCAACAGCTCAGTTGGGGTTCACAGATGGCATTTACAAGCCTCTGAGGTCACGACAAAAAAAAGAATAAAAATAAAAAATAGACTGCAATATTATGATATATAAACTGAATCATTTTGGCAAAATTCCAAGAAAATATTCTGTAGAACAAAAAAAGCCGGTTGACAACGTGGCACTGAAATTATGCTGCAGTGGTGCAGCTCAGAAGGCGGAGCAAGAGGTTTGATAGAAACTTTGGGGACAAGAAATGCTGTAATTAATTTAGAGACAAAAAAAAAACACATTGATAACACAATTTCTTTTGATGAAATATTGATACTGTCTCAAAAATAATTGTGCAGAGGTGCTACTTGAGTGATTCAGCTTAAAGCTGGTCTGCTCAGCAGCTGCATAATTGCATGCATAAAAACCGAACAATAAAAGCCTTGCAGAGAACAAGGAGGAATGTATCGATTTAAAGACCACTGGGATTTTCATTTAATGCTCTGTAGTAACAGTTTAACGTGGTAATCTAAAAGTGACAGTTTCCACATCATTAAGTGTAAGCTTATTTTCTACTCTCCCCTGTTGCTTAAACGGAGGAAAAATGATTAATTGGCTTTTGTTGGAGAATGTGCAGCATATGGCTTGAAAAGTGAACCTAAAGAGTAAATCTGGGCCTGTAAAACGCAATTATTCCCCCGGTTGCAGAAACCCAGAGACTAAATATATCTATCAACATAACGACTGTATAAACATCAAAAAACAACTCTTAAAATTTAAGCAAGGAATTATGGCACTCTAAACATTTACATTCTGTTTAAATTCTGAAATCAGTACAGCGTTGGCTTTCTCAAACAGCGTGAGGGGTTGGGGGGGTTTAAACGTTTCGGCTACTTCCTTCCTTTTTTCTTTTGACCTTATGCCTACTGCATTCAACTGAGGTCATTTTTCACACTTCGTAACACAAGCTGCAACCTCTCATTTGGCCCACATGTCTACCGGTAGAGAGCTGTGATGATTAGTTTTTTTCATGCTGGGACAAGATTTCCTTTCAGTGACTAAACAACAAGAAACGTGACTTTGTTTAGTGCATTTCCCTGACTCCTTGCTGAAAGCTGCTCATAAAACTAAGTCATCAGACACCATTTTTATCATATGAACCAGTTTCCCGACCCCCCTCCACAAAAAAAGACAAGTTCGAAATAATTACACACACAAAAATAACAGGAAGCTGGCTGAATGGTTGATGATTCACCTGTAAAGGAGACGGTGCCCATCTCCAGCGGTCATTGGGTGAGGGGTGGGATATACCCTTCGCCAGTCCATTAACGCGTCCATCTGTAATTATGATCATTGCTGAAATGACCACCGACAAATTTTGCAGCCATTTATATTCTGGGAAATATCGAATAGACAATTATATTTTTGTCTTTCCATCATTTTAAAAATGGAAGAACATTATCCGAGGTATTTATCGATTCAAGCCTTCTGCTGCTTAGGTACATTTACTAAAACAATGTCGTAAGCCTGAAATACCTCAAGCTGTTCAGACAGGACACTAGGGAGAGCTTTGGAAGTGATTACAACAGCTGCAGGGCTCAGTCCTTCTCGAAAACATGACTGCTTGGTTGTGGTTCGACGAATCAAAATCGTGAGAATGTTTGCTTTTACGTTTTAAAACTGCAACTGCGTAACGATTGTGTGGAGAAATCTGGAAATGGAGACCTGAGCACATTGTCAGTCAAGATTTCTCTCACGTTGGACAGATTTTGGCCAGAGGATTTTTGCTCTGTCAGTTTGCACAAATGGACGTCTCACCTCTAAAAGCGGAGGAAACTGATGACAGCCCCTGTTACCCAATGACATCATTATGTCACCCTTGAAAGCTTTTCCATGTATGAAAAGTGACGCACGAAAAAACACCCCTCAAACCTAACCGCCCCATTGTTGCACTTCACACCCCAGCTGTGATGAGAACCAAGATTAAAAGTGACATTCGCTGTTTGTCCGATTGATCGGGCGTCATTATAAACGGGCCCCCGAAAAACCCATGATGCTGTGATGTTTATTAAATGGATTAGTATTGCTGCAACTGTGTCTAGATACCAGGCACACACAATATTTGAGTTCACTAATCATAAATAGGACAATAAATAAAAAAAATAAATAAGAATGTATATTTTTTGACACTAATTTTAAAGCATGAGAATCTAAAAACAGGCAAAATTAGGAAAACAGAGTGGGAAAATGATCAAAGCAGCACACTCAGAAATCATAATTTGTTCACATCTCATGACTTTTGTCACTTTTGTTTGAATTTGTAACGACTGCTGCGACAAATTGACTAACCAGAAAACAAATCATATAATTCCTCACTAGTGTCAGGTTTGATTTATTCCTTTGTGTCCTTTCTGAACACCATTTTCAGGCTAAGTCAAAACATATATGAGCAACACAGAGTTGGAGATTCAATTTCAGACAAAACTGCAAATATTTATTTTTTTAAAGCATTTTGTACATTTTGAAAGTGGATGTTTTTATTCTTTTCAATGTTTTTTTTATATTATTATTATTATTATTATTATTATTATTATTATTATTATTATTATTATTTCGAATGAAATTACATTTTATTTTACTGAGATTTTAGATTATTACCTACATTAAATCTGTATGCATGCTGACAGTTTAGTCCAGTTTATTCTAATTCAACACACTCCAATATTCAATGACAAAGTAGTTTACCAAAAATGCAAACAGTTTTAAAGCATCAATATTGACAATTAACAATTCATTAAATACTTTCCAGAGTGGAGAAATTGGCGGATAGATTGAAACGTTACTCAACAGCGTTCTCCTGTCTCGACTGTCCATAGGGCGGCTTGCGAGTGTGAAGCGGAGTGTCTTGCAGTGTGTTAAAGTGTGAACATGCCAGAAGGAGAATTTTAATGGTACTTAGAAGAGAGTTGGCAGATCTAACAAGATACGGAGGAAAACTGTGGCTGCTGTCGTTAGTTGTTCCTTGTACATTCAGGGACAAGTGAGGAATCGATAATGCTGTCATCTCCCAAGGATTTTATTAAAAGAAAATAAGACAAATGTTTGCTAAAATTATTTATCACTTGATTCTCATCTCCCTTCAGTGCTGCGTCTGGGATTTCTCCCATTAGACTTGATTCCTCTGGAGGTATTTCGTCCTGGCTAATCACCAAACAGGAGGACTTGTGTTTCTGTGCTCTTTTAGAACCGTAGGCTTCCTTTGTAGGGTTCTAGTTTGTCGATGGCAAACTAGAACAAAGTCTTTCAGTCTGTATTGGCCATGCTTCCAAATATTAAAGTCGGAGAAAGATGAATGTTTAGGACATTTTATTGCCTTTTTATTGCTGTTTGCTACATTACTCTGTTTTGTTTAACTTATTGTGACACAAGAATGAATACATTTTTTGTTACAGAAGAGGAACATACTTAATGCTCCCACTTGTTCGCCTCATGACCTCAGGAAACCTGCAGCTTTGGCAGGCCTATGCACTATCATTAGTCCTCTGTCATCAAAACAGTATGAAATTACTGCATAATGCCTAAGTGATGTCTCCATGTTAACTATGTCACAACTGAGTGGTTTAAGTGAATTTAATTTCCCAGCAAATAGTCTCCCGACATGGGAAAATATTCTGTACCAACTTAATTCAGTTAATTTATACAGTGCCATTTTACAAATGTCATCTCGTGGCACTTTGGAAAACAACAGGTCCAATTTGTCCAATTTGTACGCAAAAATATGTGGTCATATTCAACAAATTAGATTAGCGAAAAGCTCAGAAAAGTTTTCCAGCCTTTATTTCTATGATTTTTTTTCCTGCTAACAGCTAATTAGAGTTTAATTTTAGACTTTTACTCCAGACCAATAAAAAAAAAATTTCCTAAGCAATATGAGCTGCTTATAGGTTTCTCTCAATTGGTTCTATTTATCTGACAAATAAAGCTCATTGGAACACATTAACTTAGTGAATTTTATTTGCTATATTTAATTTAATGATATAAGTACTACATATGTATGTCCTATAGGTGTCATATAATGCAGTTAAATTTACCTAATAATACCAATTAGTGATGTTTTCTACGGTGACAGGACAGAATATCTTTTTAAAGCAAATTCAGCACCACTGTCAGGTTGTCAACACCTTAACTAATTAAACACGCTGCATTGGCGACACTGGATCTTTTGGAGCCTCGCACATTAGGGTCAAGCACTTTTCAGTGACACGATGCTTAACATTATGACCTTGAACAAACAGGAGGAAAACAATGGATAGGAATCAAGTTTTACCATTAGAGCAAATATCCAGTGGATTTTAACACACTGAACTGTATTGACTGTTTTTTTTTTTCTCAAATCTATATGTTGCACTAATGCATAAATTCATAAGAGCTCATCAAAAATGCAACACGACATGCTAGGTACTGGGAGATATAACTAGTAATTACCCAGCTTTCATAACAACAATGTCTGGTTGCCAAGCATTTACAGAAAAATGTGGTCTTTAGTTCACCTGAGGATACTACCTCCTCCATCTCTACTATGCTTGTCATTTTACTCTTCAGCTACATTGTGTGTGGCCATCTGTTGATATGACCTGTTACGACTTGAATTCCTCTCAGTACACAAAATCCACAAAATTCCCTTAATCTGACCTTTTCAGATTGCTTTGCTGAGCTGTGGTAGGTACTGATTTACTGATGCAATCGTCTGATTGACAGTGATGCGCTTTAGAAACGCACTAATGTTACGTTTCCTAAGTGTATTTTAAGGACATCTGCTGCATTTGGGGTTCGCAGACAGAATTAAACGTGAAGGAGATTGCTCAGAGGCAGGAGCTTGAAAATGCCAACAGTGCTGCGTTGAAAAATGATATTTTTAGCTTTGTTTTCTAGATTAGGGTATTACTTCTGAGGTCACCTTTCCCAGTCTCCTGGATTATGGTTCATCACATCTCGTCTTGTTTCGCAGACATACAGAGGCCTGAAAAAAAAAAAAAACATCAGTTTGATCATGGAAAAATAACTTGAGAGAAAATGAAAAGTCTCTTTTCAAATGACGATTTCATGAATCAACATGACAGCATATAAAAATTTAAATCCCTCCCAATGGGAAAAGCTGAATTGGTCACCCGTAGCAACAACAACTGCTTTCAGGTGTTTTTTTATACCTGGCAATGAGATTCTTCTACAGATAATTGTTTTAATGTAGCCACAATGGAGGTTCTTTGAGCATAAATGACTTGTTTATGGTTATGACACAGCAGTTTGAACAGATTTGAGCATAAACTTTGATTAGTTCAAAACTAAATCTTCATTTTGTTTTGGGTCTTTTAGCCCTATTAGTCATGTGCTGGTGTGCTTTAGATCCACTTACTGCTGCATCTTCTCAGTGTGCGCAAGCTTAGTGTCACAAACCAATGACTTGACATTTCTCTTCAGGACTCTGAAGTTCATAATGACTGCTAAAATACCTCCTTGCAATAAACATCAGCACTCAAAAGAACTGCCATCTTTGTTAAAGATTTTTATTATTATTATTTCAATTTGTTTGTCTTCTGTTCTCAAATTTTCATTAGATCGGGTGTTTCGCTTTTTGAGATCTTCGGGTCGTCTTCATGTTGTCAGGAAGGTTTTGTTTTAGTCACAACTTCTTGTTTCTACAACTTTGAAAATTTTTCAATTTTCAAAGTTTTCAATAACTTTGAAAATTGTTTAGGCTTGGACAGGTCCCCCTGTCCCCCGCCCCCCTTAGTGACAAATATAAATATCTGAAAACTTCTTTTTGTATTTACTTTGGTTAATTATGGCTAAAATTAAAAGGTGTGAGCAGAAATATTTAGGTGAAACAAAAAAAAAAGAGACAGATCTGTTAGGGGGGGGGGGGGGAAATGCTTTTTCAACAAATTTTACTTTTTCCCCTTACTATCTTAGCAATGAGAACTGAAAAAAATTAAAAATATGCTCCCAAAAATCTCAGTGGGATAAGAGCAAGTCTTCAGGAGTGACCGAGTGAACACTTAACACATCGTCTATTTGGAAAACTCCATTTAAAAGAGCTGCAACATCTTTAACAGCACTGTGTAGTTAGAATAAAAAATAAACATACATAACGCTCATGTGACTGAATAAATTCCAGCTGTACGTTGAAGCATTATATATTGAGTACGACTGCACCACATGTTTAATTGACATTGGTTTAAAATGACAGGCTCCCAAGTTGTCAGTTTCAATTATCACCTTAATGTATAGTTAATGTGTTACATAAATAGCAAGAATGTCTTTTCAACATAACAAAAAAGAGTTTTGTGCTTTAGGACTGTCTCTGACTTCTTATCTTATGTATATGGATGATCTCTTTATTTGCAATATTACAAAAACTAAACCGCAAAGTAAAGAGGCCAAATGATGCCAGGAGGGAAAGAGTGAAATTTGTTTTGTCTACAATTTTCCTTTTTGGTTCATTTCCTTTTGAAAAACTTTTATTTTACTGTCGATTTCGTGGGTATTATTTTTTTTTTCTTTTTTAGACAATTACTTTTCACATTTTTTCTGAATTATAATGCCCATTTACTGTAATTTTTGATTGATTGATGACTTTTATTGTGTTAAGAAGTACTATGTTATTGATAGTGGTCCCCATTTGTAAAGGCAAATAAAAAGCTATTAAATAAATTCATTATTCATTGCAGAATTCTGACCTTTGATTTTAAAAATTGAAGAAAAAGAGAGAAATCCAACCTTTAAATTGAATTCGGCTGAGAAAAAAAATTCTAGGTCTCACTGTTCAAGATATTGAGCAAATATTGTCTTTTGTTACATAAATGGTCCATATAATGCTTGTATAAACCTCATAGGCTTCAGTAAAATGTCGCGTTAACAGCACTATTAAAATTCATAAACGTAGCAACGCAGCTTCATAGAAAACTGATATGAAAAAACAACTGTTCATAAAAACGGCAGTGGCACCTTGAACACCTGCATTCTTCACTCATGCGACCATAAGTCGTCTTCTCCGACAGGCTTCGGCTCAAAAAATGTCTTTCTCTTCCGTTTTACCAGTTAGCGTGCCAGAG
>NW_015114666.1:112690-115423 GCF_001443285.1 Poecilia latipinna
CATTCTTCACTCATGCGACCATAAGTCGTCTTCTCCGACAGGCTTCGGCTCAAAAAATGTCTTTCTCTTCCGTTTTACCAGTTAGCGTGCCAGAGTACGTAAACAAGAGGTTTTTTCAACTTCCGGTACCATTAGACTTCTCTGTTACAACAGCACCACATGCTGACAAAAACAAGAATTGCAACCGGTACGTGAAATAAAAGTAAAACAGGGTTTACAAAATAAATGTTTACCTGTACCAATTTTTCACTTGGTTACATTGACTTAAAAAGTAATAATTATTATCTGGACAACACATTTCGACATTTTTTACAGGTGTTGAATCCATGGATATCCTTCCTAGAGAATGAAAATATTTAGCCAAATGTTTAAAAATCGTTCAGCGATGCTGTTCCAAGTCACAAAATGAGCTGGTTGGTCAGGAGTGAGACCACATGAAAGGCTACCGGCTGAGCCGACAGTGGCTTGATAATGAGGTCTGTGCAATCAGAAAGTGGACAGACCTGTGGATGCTGCATGAAGAATGATTAACACCGTAGCTGCCTCATTTATTATGGAGTGTGGTTTCCTGCCTGGAGCAGCTCTTATAGTTTCTCATTTCCAAGAACCCAGTCTTGTCATTCATTTGTCGTTCAGTCTGCTAATATTGGTGACAAGCAGCTTTCCTAACTTCTTTGTGAACCAGAAAGCATTCACTGACTTTCACTGACTTTGACCTCCATTGCTACAGCTGTAAGGCAACTTTCATTTTTTATACTTTGGTATCAGACTGTCAGGTATTAAGCAAAAGCTTTTTTGTTGTTTTTTTTTTTACATCTGAGCTTTCTGAAGGTCTTTCTTTGAACATTGTTTTTGTTCACTCACTCTCTCTCCAGCCTTTGACAATTTTGTCTGATTGGTAAGCTAATCAATGATTCACTGAATTATAAAAAGAAGCTAATTTAAATGTTATCCAAAGGATATTCGGTACTACCAACCTGTCTTAAAAGTCATATTGGACTTTCTTTAAAGCATACAAAGCTATTTAGCTCATATTTCTTTACAAAGTAAATACATCTTCTAGGTCATGAACCAGGGTTTTGTTTTTCTAAATTGCATGATTCATCTTTTGTGTAAACAGCTCGATAGACAAAGCAGTTCTTCTTTAGACCCCATTGAATTCTGTGAGAACTTTGCACAACCACATAAAAAGAGGTTAACCACAAGGATTGTACCAGAGCTGAAGGAAAGTTACCAAGAGAGGAAAATAAAGACAGTACAACATTGCAGACTTTCACAAAATCTGGACATTATGTTACTAAAAACCATGATTTGAAACACCAGAAGACACCAAGAAAAGGGTTAAAAAAGAGAAAGGTAGAAAAACATTTTGAGTTTAGTCACTAAAATCAAAGTTTTTGTAAGGACAGGAGAAACAGTTCGGCAAAATGAGAGCAATTTTGCCTTGAACACAAAACATGAGACAAAACACAAACTTTTCCAGGAAAACAGAAGGAATGAAACCAAAAAGTTCTTGGATTAAATGAAGAAAAACAAAAACACAGACTAAATAAGAAGGAAAAACAAGATGCTCTAGAGAAGCTCATGCTTCAAATCCTGTAGAAGAGTTTGAAATGTTTCATGTCATATCCATTAATCTTTGACTATAACAGACTTGTTCTGTGAGAAATATACAGATTTGGCTCCAACAGCTGAAATAGAAAACAATGTATGTATCATAAAATAACAGTTATTGTTTTCTACAGATTTAACCTAATGTATATTAGGTAAACCATATATATAAAACACATTGTCACTATTTATGACACAAAAACATAGCAAGAAAGAAAAAATCTGCATGCTCATTATTCAGGCTTTTTATCCAAAAGCCTGAAAAATGAGCAGCAATAACTTTGCTTAGTTCTTTATAACTTAATCTTTCTATACATTATTGTGGCGGAAGTTTGGCCCCTTCCTCGTTAAACAACATTGCTTCAGTTCCCTGAGCTTTGTGGGCGTTTGTTTGATCACAGCTGTCTTTAAGATCACACCAAAGCATTCATTACCATAATCTGTTCTTTCAGAAGTCTTACAACTTATTCTGATGCAACTTTCCAACATGAATCATATTGCCAATTTCTTTTGTTTTGTTTTTTTTATATATGAGAAGAGGGAGTTGTCATGCACTTTAACGTCGAGCCTGCTAGCAGAGGCCTTCAGGCTCTCCGACGTGGCTTTTGGGGATTTAAGAAATCCTCAGACCTGCATAAAACATATGAGCTTTTGATGAGGCAATAACATTATAACATGATTTTATGTGATATCCCCCTTTAATTATTGATGTGAATTTAAGAAAAGAAAGCAAAGGTTTTCTTTGCATAAAAGTCTGGAAACCAGTGAAATTGCTTCCAGTCAATCTAGTATTTTCTCAGCAAAGTGGTTTTGGCCTCAGCTGTGTTCCTTCGGCAAATAAAATATGCTATTTTTAAGATGAAGAGTGAAACTATTAACAATTAAAACATCTTCATTTAGGCTAAATGTTCTGCCTTTTATATCAAAAACCTTCAAATCCATGAAAATACAGGATTCAAAAAACAGATGTCTAAGTACCCAGAAGGGTTAAAGGGGAAGTATTATGTATTTCCAGACACATAGTGCTATTTTATGGCATAGTCAAGTAACTTTGTAACCTTCAGTTGTTACAAATATGCTATACCCAGATAGCACAGAATGATTGAAACAACATTGAATCAA
>NW_015114667.1:0-35087 GCF_001443285.1 Poecilia latipinna
GTTTTTTAATTTTTTATTTAATATTAATTAATATATAAAGATTTTTTTTTTTTTTTTTTTTTTTTCTTTTTTTTTTCTGTTTCCTTTAAATTTTGCGCAGTTGTCTTTTCTTCTCTCCCTTTTCAATCTATGGTCAATATTTCTCCAAAACAACCAGCTATAGTTCACTGTAGCAATGTTTTGCATTTGATTGCAGACCTTCGCATTCATAGCTTCCGCTCTTATCTGTACAGACAACAACAAAAACTAAATGTTCAGTGTTCTTAGATAACTCCCTGCACACATATATGTTTGCTCTTGAAATATGCCACAAATTGCTCGGAGGGAAATTTCAGACTCGGTTCACTGGCCGGAGATCAGTGAGGTTCCAGTAATTTCATTGTGTCTCCTGTTTCATTCAGAAGTTGCTGCTATGTGTTGCATGTGTTAGTTTCATAAGCATTCTTCTGTCATGGTTCATGAGGCTGGGAGGTGACGCTAATCTAGCCCAGCACCATTGGGGGAAACTGCTACTTTTAACTGGCTTTCAGCCACGCCAGAACAGTTGGCAAACGTTGCAGCTTTTCCATCCTCACTTTTTCAACTCCTTCCTTTGTAATTTCTCAGCACTGCTCTATCAAACAAATAGAAACATTTGTGTTAAGAGAATTTTAATCAAGACTACAAAGCTGAGCTTTAAAAGTGGTTTAACGAGTACGACTAGAAGACCGCTCATTCCTTAATTTATCTCAAATACCGCCGAAAACTGACTGCTTATCTGTTACTCTTATTAAACAAGAAAGGATATGTACATTTACTTGAAAAGTCAAAGAAAATGTGTTTCTTCATCCAGAGAAATAGTTCCCAGAAACGATAGCAGTTTACAGTTCTATCATGTTATATAATTAACTTCTTTATAGTGGTAGAGAGAGTACATATTTTTGTATTTTTTTCTATCTTAAACATGTACATATGCCCTTAGCGTTTAGAAAAAAATGCCTTTTTGTAGTACCA
Source organism: Poecilia latipinna (assembly GCF_001443285.1). NCBI lineage: Eukaryota > Metazoa > Chordata > Actinopteri > Cyprinodontiformes > Poeciliidae > Poecilia > Poecilia latipinna. Next base: position 994 of record NW_015114667.1, read on the forward strand.
TTTGGTTATCCTTCCACAAGATACTTAGAATAGTTAACAAAACTATTTACAAAACTGACGTAACTGAGGTCACCTTGCTCTAACACACCTTTTCATCCCTTCCCACACATTTCCTAAGGAAGTAATGTCAGAACGTTGTGATGTCCATCCCCCAAAAATTATTTTCTTGTGTTTAGGCCACTTTGTAACTACTTTGCCAGTATGCTAAGGCTCATTTTTCATTTGCAAGGCACATTCTTGCCCAACCTTTGATTTCCTGGCTGCTTTCTTGAGATGTTGCTGAGTCATGTTGTCCGTTTGTCAATGTGCCATCGATCTTGTAAAGTGTGCTACTTCTGAATTGGGATATTTTCTCTTTCCTTTCCACTTTTTGTGTCTGTTAGATGCTTCGTAAACTGCCTGATAACGCCATTAATCGAAAGGCAAAAAAGTGGACATTATCCTGCACATTTTTAAGCACTGAACTTGATGTGCTGCTCATCTGCAGCTAGAAGGGAGGAAGACATTGAAAATACATGTGACCACCCAGGATATGACAAATGGACATTTAACTGAACCCTAGTGCAGCAATGTACACATTTCAGCCTATATGCATATAATTATGCACATTAACAAAGAGAAAGTCCACAATAAATTCACACTTGTGCACCAGCTTATTGTATTTAAAAGTCATAGCAGTTGGAGGGCATTCACTCCACAGGTGCTGTTCCTTTTCGACATAAATTTAATCAAGCATGCTTAGAAAAGATTAAAGTCTCTGTTCACCTATTTCGTTTTAATCAGAGATTAAATGCCTTATAAAACCCCTTTTTATGGAACCATTTTCGGAGTTCGGATCAATAAAAATGAAAGCTTCTTCTGTTTGTGCTGTTTATTGGCTAATATACAACCAGTGAAAACAGCTTTTAGTTACCTCTATAAAAATAGGCCCTTATTCACGCAGCTCACTTTAAAGTGTGGAGGAGCTCCCGATTCACCAGCCTGGCCTCACCAATGAGCTTTTGCATTTCCTTTGTACTATATCCGCACTTTTTTGTCGCTTGGTTTTATATTCAGGAAATACAAAGGGTGATATAGAATGCTGTTGTTGTATGTTGTTCCGTTCTCTCAGATTCAGCTTCTCAGAATCTCTCTTGGAAATATATTTTGTTGAAACAATCTCATTCCAGCTGCACTAAAAATATCACCAACATCAAGAGTTGTCTTGCGGTTTTGGGGAAAGTGCCTTTGGTTTAAACATCAGCTACAAAGTTTCCAATCAGATTGACAGCGTTGTGATGGGGCGAGTGTTCAGATCTTCGCATGAGGTTGACATTTGACAATATGACTGCAGCTTGTTAATTTGGCCCCAGATTCAACCACAGTCTCTTATCAGGAGTCAAAATAATACAAATCCTGGATTTCCCTTCAAACTCTCTCCCAAAGTCAAAAATAGCCAACCAGAGAGGTTGGAGTATTGTTTAGAAAGCTTAATGAGACCTGAAGCTCATTCATAAACTAATGCTGAGAGAGAAAAAACAGTTTACCACAAATGTATTTCCTTATCATTTTGATCACATTGTTGCAGTGTGAGTTATATTTCTGTGGTCAAGTGTGGTGAAAACAAAAAAAGCAAAAAGGTATGAAACCTTTCTTTATGATGCGACTCATAAATGACTGACCTAAATGTATGTCTCAAAACAAAGTCCACAGGTTTTTTTTTTTTTTTGGTTTTTTTTTAAATCTGTAAAATTTGTTCATATTTGGATGCAGTAATCTGCTTGAAAACGCTAGGACTGTGAGAATTTATTTATTTACAGGTCAAATGTCCAGAACAGACTGTCATGTTGGGTTTTAATCGTCTGACCCACATGCAAGAACACCCACAGAACAACGGAAATCAGTAAAATTATATTTATTGCAGAGAATGACAGTCAGAGAAAAAGGGGAAAAAACTGGTCCGGAGAGGATTCGATGCTTCTGGTTGGAGCTAAGGGTGAGAGAGTATGATGAGTTCGATGACTGGAGGAAATGGTAAACTGCTGGAAGAAAACTTAACGTTCTTACTTTAGCTGAGATGATACGGACCGGGGGGGGGGGGGGTCTGAAGGATCCTGGCCGGATTACTTGAGGTCGAGTGTTGCTGCTTCGCTTATGGTGGTGGGGCAGCTCTGGAGGGCGGACGAGGTCTGGGCGGGTTTCGTTATGGCCGGAGAGAGGAGGGCAGCGAGCGTGGAGATCCGATCACCAAGGTGGGATTCAGGGACTTGGGCATCCGGTGGGCAATAATCCACCGGCGTCACAAGGAGAGGTTCTGCGCTGGATTTTCACTAAGGGGTTCTCAGCTTCTGTAGTGAGAGTTCCAAAACTGGCAAAACACTCTGGCACTGGTGTGTAGGCTGCCTCCTCCTCTTATGCTCCTCCAAATGAGATCATGCAGTGCAGGTGATGAATATCAGCTGGTCCACACCCTCCAGGAATGACTGCCAGGCGCCCCCTGAAGGATGGACAGGGAAACAGCAACCCCAACCACAGACAGGAAACACCCAGGAACCCAACACAGACATTTCCTGACATTTAGGAAAGGAAAGATTTAGTCCTTTTTTTGACCAGTTATTTATAGGTATATCCAGCTGACCCTAAAACAGGAAAGCTACAGATTTTTCAAATTATGTTTCCATTTAGAGATTCGTTTTTTTTCCATTGGAAGAAATACAAAATACAAAATGTAAGCTGCATTTACTTAAATGATGTCTGACTTCTCACTTTTCAGTACATCTATAAACCGTCTTCTTTTCCCTTCTCCTTATCTGACAGAATCCTTACTCTCATTACCAAATGAGAAGGAATACACTCATTCCAGGAGGTTTGGGATTTACTCTTCACCCACCAAGACATTCCCAGAAAACATCCATAGGGAGACATCCTGCCTCCTGTTGACGTGGACAAGAGTTCATCCTTCAACCACCCCGACCTGATCAGAGATCATCACCTTTTCTCTAAAGCAGAGCCCAGTTAACCAATAAAGGAAGCTTATTTTACAGGGCTCTGTTTGGAGAGGGGTTTGAGTACACTGGTACCCCTGTTGTAGTGTCTTCCTTTTACACTTTAGTCTCTTTACAAAGAGATGAAATTGAAGCCATCAAAAAAAAATTACCATACAGTACTGAATTTCCACCTGTGAGCTAGGTTGTAAGGGGGTGAGGAGTTGATCTGGCCATGTCAATGGATTTTTTTTTTACACTTGCTATGAAAAAAAAAAATATTTTACTGTTATTTTATTTGTTCTGCAAACAAAGTCATGTAGAATCGTAATTTTTTTTTTTTTTTTTTAATATCCATTAATCCGTTCAGCAGAGACTGTTTCTCTGTCTCTTCTGAGGAAATGCATTTCCACAACATGATCCCACCTTCACTGCACTTCAAGGTGAGGATGGCGTTTTCAGGGTGATGTGCTAAATTCCACTTTTTACGGGTTAAAAAGTACAATTTTGTCTCATCCGAGTAAAGAAACTCCTTCATTTTTCCTGTGTCACCTATGTGCCTGGAGGCAAAACGCAAACCGGACGTTGGCTTTGGTGGACTATTTTCTGGAGGCACAACATTTCATTTAGAGGTAAGTGTCCGCCACAGTTTTTTTCATGTTTTTAATCTTGAAATATTTTAAAAACCATGCATCCGTTTCAGTAATATAATTCCTTTGTGCTCATATGCTTCCATGTGCTAGTCGGCTGCTTAACAGCCAAATAAAAGAAAGCATAGCTTGTGGTTGTCTTAAAAGACAGATTGTGCGAGTTTCCACACTGTTCAGTAATTTGAAACACACATTCTCTATGAATGAATCACTTGGGAATGAGTCATTAACATTTTTTAAATTGTCTATCTGTGTTCACTTTTACGTGTAATGTTGCACTCCAAGAACACCAATTTAAATGTACATAGCATGACAAAGACAAATTAAAGGTCAGTGTTTCATTCCCTTTTCCCTCTTCTTACTTCTGCAAAGCTTTGGAAAAACCTCCTGAGTTTATTTGAAGATCGAGCAGCCGAGGAGAATGGCTTGAGAGTGTTTCCAACCATTTGGGGTTTTCCATGGAATCTGCTGCCCTTTTGGTTATTTCGCCACCTTAAAGACATTTTCTTTTGTATTTTTATTTCAGTTGTCATCAAGAAAAAGGGTCAGCACTTCATCCTTTCATGCAGGATCTCTGACTGTAAATATCCAAATAATGTTTACGACAGGATTTTTGCTACTTCCGACGATGGAAGTAGAATCTTGGGCATCCAGAAGATTATGCCCATCTTCCTTTGCAACAAAAAGAGCTTTAAAGTCATTTTTAGAAATTGCACGCTGAAGAACTGTAAGATGAGAGGTAGAGTATGAGGCAGCTGGAAAACAGACAAAAGGAACTCTGTGAACCCAAAGACTTAGGAATTTTGGTCAAGTTAAAACAAAAAAAGGGGGAATATATCTTCTTCTGATTTTTTTTAATAAGTCCAAGTCAAAGATATTGCAGGTGAAACACATGATGGAAAATGTAGCTAATAAGAGGTCTGTTTAAATGCATGGGAGATAAATACATTTTTGGTTGTTTTGTCCCCCAGGACGATCCGAGAGAGAGCATTAAATGGCGTCACCGGACGGGAGGTGGTAATCAAGCTGTTTATTGTCACAGGTGGGGCAGAGAGTGTAATGCTGCTGAGGATGTAGGCCCAGCTGGAGAAACTAGCGGTGTTCAGCCTGAGCCGGCCACTTGCATGATCAATTGGACATTTGACCGCAGCACCTTGATGGAAAAAGTCATGAAACTAATCCCCTGGTCTGCCGCAGAAACATTTATACCAATTTCCTAAAGGTCTTTACGCAACGCTAATGTAGACAAGCCAATTAAGTACAAATCAATGGTAGCTCTGTTATTATTTTTTAATCATAAACGTAGGTTAAATTAGTGAATGGGTCAAAAATGAATGAAATACAATGTGTCCTTGATGCATCTCGCATACTGCCCATGTGCAATGATGGGCTGTTCTTTTGATCTGAAGTATGTTCTACTTTTTTGTTTTATAATGCTGCCTCTGCGAGTCTTCACCCATAAAAATGTGCTTATCAACATAAGACGACTGTATTATGTGGTTGGGATTTCATGTTCATTCAGCGTTTGCCTTAATTCCGAAGCAACTAAAAAACACATCTGTCGGTTAAGGATTATTAAATGGCCACAAACAAGGGTTAAGAAACCCTTGTTTGACAATTGTCACTTTTATATTTCATTTCAGATGTGGTTACAGATTTATAACCCCCGTCTTTCTTTTTATGTCTTCCAAACTTTCTGACAAACTTTTCCATGGGAGCTTATGAGACAAGAACACAGCAGAATTGCAACAGTCTGAATATTAGCACTTTGTCAAACCTTGAGCGGCATCAAAGTGATTGATGATAAATTCAGGGGCTACTTGTTGCACACGTAAATCATCAAATCTTTTTAGTTTACCAAGCACTTAATCTTGTTTCTACACTTAATTATGATTTGTAATAATGTCCTGGGACTCAGTAGTTCTGGTTTTAGTTTGTTAGTTTGGCTTTTTGTGATGTATCAATGAGGAGGACCTAAGGGTGCAATCAGCAGCCCTGGCATCGGTACACGATTCTCCTCTCTGAGGCCTTAAAAAGAGAGATCAATCTGTAGCAACAATCAAACCAAACATTTCATGACGTTCTTTTAAATATTACATGTTGTAAACAGACAAAACCAAAATTACCTGGAAACAACATGAGCGTAATACAATGTTTGTCTCGTGTGCCATTTTTTACTCGGGGGTTTTTTTTGGATCCAGCCGTTTTAAACTGCCCTCTGAGAAGTTTGGTGCGACACTTTCTACCTCAACGGCTTGGAGTGTGATTACAGTTTATATAGCCGGTTGTAGCTCAGCCTTATGTGACGGATGTGAATATTTCCTACAAACTGCTTGTGGTCAGGTCATGGCACCAGTGTCAGCTCTGCCTTGTTAGAAGGCAGCTCCAGGCAGAGAAATCAGTCAGTACAGGACCTTGGCAACGCGTGGCGTTAGGTGCACTCAGTACACTCTCCCAGACTGCACTGACGTCCCACCATGCGCTCATGCCCATAACTCAACCGCGGCCAAACCAGCTCATTAGTGAAACAATCCTCACCCTGGTTTGTGTGTGTATGTCTGGACAAGCAAATGAGAGTGTAAAGGGTGAGATTTCACGTTGTTCTGGAAGAATTGTCATCACAAGCTCAGAATGCATTATATTGTTATAATATCTCTCTTATTCCAACTACCTGTAACATTTTCCGATTTGCTAATATTTTCCATGATATTTTCCCACATTCACTCAATCACTCCCAACACATTATCCACGCATTATCCAGTCTTTGCTTGCACAATATTTATTCATGGCATAAAGTGCTCCAAATGAGTGCCCCCATAATGTGGTTATTAATGTAAGAACAGGTTTAAAGACAGGTTTATGAACGTGTCTTTATGCAAGCAACACCTCACCTGTGAAGACTTTAATGAGGAATGTTACCAGTTGAGAGAGCTCTCTGGCATTGTACTATTCTTCACTTTCTGTCTGAAGTTGTGCTTAACTTTGTGTTTATATACATAAATGTTGCAGCTCCAACATTGTGTGAGGATGAGAAATGTGAAACATACATCAAAATATATAGATAAAGTTTTCAGTGTCTGGGATTCATACACATTGAACTTTCTCCCATATTGCCATGCTGCAGCTCTAAATTTCTGAATGTATAGTAATACTACTACTACTACTACTACTACTACTACTAATAATAATAATAATAATAATAATAATAATAATAATAATAATAATAATAATAATAATAATTCAAAAGTGTGTGCATAACTCTAAAGTGAAAGGAAAATGATACATGGTTTTTTTAAATGATTTGAAAATATTTTATTTTTTAATTTTTTGGTGTTCATTTGTATCCATCCCAAAAAAAGCTACCAATCCTTCAGCTGATGGCTCCCATTTATCTAGTATGTCACAATTTTGTACAGCTTTGTGTTTGCAATAGCAAAAAAAAAATAAAAAAAAGTTATGGTAAATAAGTTTGTGGTTGGAACATAAAGAACTGTGGGAAATGATAACCTGTTCAAGGCACTGTGCATATTGGTACAACAGCATGTTTTCAGGATTGATTCCTAGATCTTCAGAGCAATGATTCAGCTCCTTGATGTGTCTTAATTATTTCCTTATTCTTCTTTGGATGTGGGAGGTAGAACAGTCAAGCTTTTCCAGGTCCTCGGTTATTAATCTTCTGCAATAAAGACCAAAGTGGAGGAAAATCAAGTCATAACAAGGATACAGTTCAATTTTCTTGTCCTTTAGGGCATTTACTGTTATGACTTTCACCAAACTGTAAATCTTGCCCCCTCCCCCTCTCCCAGAGGAAAGCGAAGTAGGGCTGCAGGGAAGAAAGTGAGCGGCGCTTGTTATGTTGCGTTTCTTGTTAGGCCACAGACACATTATTGTGTGAAGTAATAGTTCACAAGCGTGCATTTTAATTGAATCCTTTCCTTCTGCTGCAACTAAATAGCATTTTCAAAGATTATAAATGCTACGGCGTATAAATCAACTCAGCTTTCTCTTTCTCACACAGACTCTGCAGGGCTGGACTCAATTATTCGGCCTAGTGGGTCTGATTTTGATTGTTGAATAAGCAAATGAGACATGACATGGAAAAACATATCCCTTTTTATATGAACCTGTAACTCCTTTAAGTGTGAGCTTTGTCTGCCTCGCTAATGTGATGTATTTTTAGAAAAACTGATACAACCTCTTGTTTTTTTTTTTTTTCATTTTGTTTGACCACTCGCTCTCAGTCTCTCCTTCTTCATTGTTATGTATTTTTTGGCATGAGCAGAGCTGAACAGCAAATACTTTGCTCATGTAATCACTAGACAAATAAAAGCCCACTAACAAAACAATAAAATGAAATCTGCTCGTGGTTCAGCTTTGATATGTTTCATTGATTTGCTAGGACAACCATTTCTTAGCACTTTTAAGTGGATTTACAGCTGTCTGAAAACCCAGTCATTAGAGGTGCATTCAAAGGAAATGTTTTAGAGGTTAAAAAAATATTCATTTTGCCAGCCCAAATAATGGATACATGTTGAGCCACTTGATTTCAATCGATCACAAGATTGTTTCAGGTTTTTTTTTTTTTTTTTTTTTTTTTTTTTTTCAGGTTTTTTTTAAACCAGCTAATTTTTAATCCTCCGGAAAGTCTGAAGCAAAATCAAACTGACTTAAATCTTGTTGGTAACTCACTCTGTACTGTGGAAGATGCTAGATGATGGGATTTGCTAACATGGCAGAATCCTCACCCCAAAAAGCCCAAAAGAGATGTCAATAAAACAATAAGTAGGCAGCGAGGCGCAGATGTTAGAACTCCTTCTTTCACTCTCAAAAGCGGAAAAGATGAACAGATGTTCAGATTTAGAATGATAATCAGATGTGATTCACTGCAGGAGACACAGCAAGATTTTCTCTAATAATTGGAGATATTTTAACATTTGCCGCACTATTCTTTTCATCTGAAAGACGTCATATAATGGCTGATAATCACAGCGTGAACTGACTTTGAGCTGACATTGGTGGGAACTCCCTTTGTAAAAACTTGCTACCTATCTGGTCTTATGTACCTGATGAAGGCCTTATGTAGCCATGCCAACAATGTCATATATTTTCTGATCAGCGGACCTTGTACCTCAGATTCAGTCAGGATAACACTATGGTCACCTCTAGGTTGAGGGGCAGGACTCCTTAGTAAGCATTGCTAGGAAGTTCAGAAAGCGATGGAAGTGTGCCAGCATCCCGAGAGAGCTGGCACGGAGAAAACTAAAGTTTGAAAAGAAGATTTCTGTTTCCTGGTTTCTGGCAGCACTGTGTTGTCCTCTCTTTCTCTCCGACTCAGAGATGATGGATTTAAACCATGTATGTCCTGTGATACCTTCTCAAAAGTATTAATGTTTTACATCCTCTTGTTTTTGTTTCCATTGAACAGAGATGCTGGTGGATGGGCTGATGCTGGGAGCTAGCCAGACAGAACAAAACCTGTGGTTTTCCGTTCGCATGAAGTGGAGCTGCTCCACATTCTGGTGGGTAAAAATAATGAAAGGCTGACCGGGACAGAGTGCAGGGAAGATGCAGAGGTGAGGGAAAGGAAGGAAGCAGGAAGAGGAAGAGACAAGAAGTATTCAAAGAAATGTATTTGAGATGATTTAAAAAAAAAAGCCAGACATACACTGTGACGTGATAGTGGAGGATACTGAGTGAAATACGAGGTGCGGAAGAGATTGTCCTTACGGCATTATATTCAATATCCACGGTACGATCTATAAAGTTGCAGTTGAAACAACTTTGATTGTTTTATTTTATCAATCTTTTTTCAGCTGTACATCAAAATCAAACAGGAGTCAATTAAAGTTCACTTATATGAAGGAGAAATTAGAGCAAGAACACAATAAATTTTAGGTGATTAATAAAACTGCGATAGAGATAAAGGATCCCAAAATTGGATGCCAATTAAGCATAGCTAGAAATCTTTCATCTTAGTAAAATCCCATATGTTAGCCACATTGCAGTGTTCAAAGTCTGTGACAAAAGAAGCAGCCGGTATTCTGGATTATGATTACAATGATGGTATGCAAATGCAGAGTGCAAAAACTGTATTCATAGATTACTGCATATAAATGTGGTTACTTTGGGTCACATAATAAAAAAAAAAAATCAAACTGTTCCAAACAGAAATTGTGAGCATTGCTTGATTCTCGAGGATACCAACAAAACAACATCATGTGCAAAATTAAAAAAAAAAATGCAACTTCACTCAACCGGCATGTTCATCTCCATGACAATCTGACACTTGCAGATGCAGTTCCTGAACACCACAAACGGTTCCAGCACCGAGACGCAATCTTGGCAGAGTACAACCCACTGGGAGTACAACGCTTGCTTCAGGGTAGTCCTTGCAACTTCCATCGGCTCTCCGTACTCCGAGGGAAAACTGTCGTAAGTCTCTTTCAGAACACATGTGGACCGGTCAACCAAACTAACACGAGCCAATCAGCAGTTCTACAAGTAGATAGATATGTTCCAACAGTTCACAGGCTGAATGAAAGTCAAACCGATCCTCATAAATCTGATATTGGACAGAGCCTCTTTTTGTTGCAGTAACCCTGAGTAACTCCAGTGCTCTGGGACCGGTGACCTGTAACCTTTTGCTATGTCTCTGGTCAAACACACCTGAATCAAATTGGCTAATTAGCTCTAGACCCCAAGCCCTAGAGTAAGCTAACCCAGGTCACTTTCTAAAAACTTGGACTCTACCGCTGTGCAGGTGTTGTGCTCCCCACTCGCACACAACAGTAAAAAGGTGTCGTGCGTTTTATGTTGTGTTGGCATCAAGTTATTTAAATTCCATATGACAGAGTCATGTATGTAAATATAACTCTGACCTCCACTGATGGGTCACGTAATGATGTGCACCTGCACAGTTCAGTTCAGGTGCCACAGTTTGAAGCCTCACCTGCGCCTCACGGTCAAAACTCCTCTGGTCCTTTGTGGACACAATCCTCCTCCTACAGATCTAGGCCACGCTCTGCATAGTTTCCATTCACTCATTCACTTACATTTACAAAAACAATTAAAGGGCATGTTCTTAAGGGGTTCCAAAGTGGCCCTAGAGTTTTCATGCTGGAGCCTGCTGTCTGATTTCAGCTGGACTCTAATCAGAGCAACCACCAAGATAGGCCACTAACTGCTAAAGGAACAAACAGTCCTGACCCTTTTGCAACAGAGGCCACTGGACCCAAAAGCAACTTCCAAGATGCTATGAGCAAGAAATCCTTGTCAGATATTGTTTCAAGATGATGGGAAAGTAATTTTCTCTGTTTTCACTGCAAATCTTTTATTATTGTTATTATTATTAGGAGTGATTACAAAGTCGAGTGTTTACAAACTGCTGTTATGCCTCTTCCTATGTGTGGATGTCACAGCTGAGGGAAGGTTCGCCCGCAGAGCATCGTGGTGCAGTTTGAGAACTGGTTATGCTGCAAATCTAAGACTCTCTCACAAATACCTGCAGTCATTTTGAAGGCATTAGGAAGCGATGTGTTCATTCTTTCCAAACAGAGATGATGCACTCGTCTGGTATGGGCTGTTGCATTTGGTGGGCTGCCTCAGCGAAACCTTTTTAGAGGGGAGAAAGGGACGCTTCTGCTGCTAGTTAGCATACATCTGTGGCTCCGGCGGACAAGGGTTGAGGCTCACAAGCTACAGACCTGGCAGATTAGTGTTGAAAAATGAGAGGCAGCAGTCACTTACAGACACTCTGCAGCAAAAAAAAAAAATAAATAAAAAATTGCTACCAAGGCAATCCTCCAGGGCGTCGCTGCCATGTGTTCTCCATTCATGCCACACATTAGTGAGTCGAAGTATCAGTGGTTGTGAAGTGCTTAACCCAACAAACCTGGCTCCGGCCGGCATTCCTGCGCATGTGTAAATGTGTTCTCACTGACGGCGGTTTCATTCTCCAGCTCAACACATGGGAAAAGACAGCTACTTTACCCACAAATATTTGTCTGTCTCCACTAAGTGTCTTGTTTTGAGGAGGACGGTTTTCATTTTAGATTTATTTGACTTCTCCCGCATCATCCGGCAGCACAACATCGCAGTGTGCTGCTCCCTGTCATCTTCTCATCTTCTCACCTTCTCGCGTGTCTTTGTTTGTGCTCAGACATGCAGAACTCCTCGGAGCTGCACGCAGACGGACGGCTCGCAGATGTCACCCCGCTTTCATTAAACACACTGACACATTTGACTCCTCCGCTGTGAGCGTGTGTGTATGCGTGTGTGTGTGGTCACACAACCAGTTCAGTGGGAAAAGCTGATCAAAACCAGATGCCTCTGCATGCACATAGACATACTATCTTATTCTGTCTTTCCCGCTCTCACGTATGGAAACTCGTTCTTCCTCACATCTGTAATAATGTCCATCGATTCTTATTTCCATTTTTGTTTCTCCTGAGAGCACTTTGGTGAACTCCAGTTTGGGTTTTGTATCATTCCCAGCTTTGAAACCTGCAAATGCTTCATCTGTCAGAAATTTCACTTTGATAGCGTGAGATTTCCTAGAGCACCTGCAACGAACATTTCAGGCTCTGTAAATCAGCGTGTGTGCTTTGTGCAACAGACGTTACTTTTTCTTTTTGCATTTGCTTCTTATCTTGTGGTGTGCAGCAATGGAAAGTGTTTAAAACTGCCTGCTAGGAACTAGTTAGCTATAGACACTAATTACATTGCAGACAGCATGTTAAAAGCCCCAAAAACTCTTGTTAAAACTGAATTACAGCAACTGCTCTCTGCTTCTGAAGATAACAAGAGCAGCGGGGGAGGGAAACAAAAAAAAAACACTTGCTGCACCCGAGATGTTTCAAACTAAAGTCTGCTTCCAGACGGAACTCCATTTTGATTGGCAAGAAACTTGTTTTATCTTTTATTATGAGCAGACTCCTTACAGTTGAAATAAGTTCTCATGAAACAAAGCCACAGCCTTGCTCATGTTTCTTTAAATAAATCACATTTGTTGGAAAAATTGAGAAGAAAAAGTTAAAATGGAAAAAGGCAAAGGGCAAAAGCTGTCAACTGTGTGACTGCAAAACAAGAACCCAAACAAGCTGCAACTACAACTCTAACCACACAGATTTTAGGTTTTGATTTCCGATTTTTGCTCCAGCACGGCTTGCCAGCATCCATCCCCTCCTTGCTGGAACACATGGCCAACGCCTCTTTGTACGACTCAAGTACTTGCATTTGTACATGAAACCAGATATTTACATTCTCTGTATAAATCATGTTTTTGGTTTTATATATATATATATATATATATATATATATATATATATATATATATATATATATCTTTCTTCAAATTCAGGCGTTTACATGTGTTTCCTTAGCATTGGGTAGAACTGTGTTTTAAACTGAATGACTCGGTATCCTTACATAATTATGCTTCTTCCATCAGTTTGGTGGAATTCTGCCCGTTCTTCCTGACAGCCCTGACATAACCGAGTTTGGTTTTTATGCTGCCTCGTTCCCACATGCCTTCAGCTTCAGCCTTAAATTTTCTATGACACTAGAATTAGAGCTTTGTGATGGCGACTCCAAAATATCGGCTTAGTTATTAAGTCCATTTGGAATAAATTTTTCTTCAGCACCATGTGTGGTTTTCTCCACACATGGTGCTGTGCATTAAGCTCAGACATTTCCACTCTGTTCTTAACGTGCTTTAGTCTTATGCATCAAGCTAGTTGCGGCTTTTTGTCGTTTTTCGATATTCCTTTGCATGTTTACTTATTTTTAAGTTGATTTACATTTTTATACTGTTCGCATGAGTTCTGTTATACTTTTAAGGACAAAAGAATAAATGTCATTCATTTCTCACAATATCACTATAACATAAACATGACCCATTAACATTTGATCCATAAACATGGTCCATTAACATTTGCAGCCTGTGATTTGTTCAAAATAGTTCCCATTCTGCACTCAAATACTCTCGTTCAAGTTGTATTTTTCTTGATTTTAGCAATTAGGCACATGGTTTTCTCAAGCAGGGACTTCCAGTGGACTTCCTCCTGTCTTTGTCAGATGAATTCTTGGTTTACCTTTGGCTAAACTTAAGTGTTTTTTGCATTTTGCATTGCATTACATTTTTAGACTCCAATTTTTTTAAAATCGGGGATAAATCACTTTAGGGAGTGGATGATCTGGAGGAATGTTTTCAACATCCCAACACACATAAGAGTTGTGGGGGGAAAAGCTCCAAACCCCATTCTGACCTATTAAATCTCATCACAATTTTCGACTGCATCATTACCAATCTGCAAGCCGACTCAGAATAATCTGCAGCTAATGAATGGATGGTCATGAACTGCTTTTTTTTTTTTTTCAAAGTGATTTCCCAAACACGAGCTTAAACTGTTGATAATGATGATGATGGCATCGCGGTTTGCTGATTCATGCAGCACTTGTCCTCTCTATAAACCCAACATGTAGGACTGGAATTAGGTAAATAGGGTTTTGCTGTGCACTTTTTAGGAAAACACTGAGTATAGTTGATGTAATTGTGTCAACAATTGAGTTTGAGCCAGAGTATTATCGGTACTACATATTCCAGGTTTTTAAAAGTAGCTTACGGATCTAGCAGAGTTGTATTTGATGGAGCAACACATAGAGATGGATAATTAATTGGAAGCAGCCAAGGGAGCCTTTGATTACATTCACCGAATGACCTGCAGAGATCCATAAGTCAGGTAGAATGATCTGTATACAGGACAACTGTTAGCCATGAACTCGACAAATTTGTCCTTTTTTGAAGGAAGGAAAGCTATTCTAAGTCCTGTTTGTTTGCCACAAGCTATAGAAAACACAGTAAATGTGTCAAAAATGTTGCCTTGGTCTGATGAGACAAAGACAGATTTTCTTTGTTGACGTTCAACAAAGAATGTCAACAAAGTCTTTTGTAGAGGCTACAAAAGACTTGAGACTGAAGGAGAGGTTCGCCCTCTGTCAGGTCTATGACCTTACAGTCAGAAATACAGTTGAATGGCTCAAATCAGAGCATGTGCATGTGTTTGGTCCAGACTCAATCCCATTTAGAAGTCCGTTGGAGGACTTAAGAGCCTTCTGGGCTTCAGGTGTTTTGAAATGAAGAATGGTTCAAAATCTTATTATGTAGTGATGTTTAAAGCTGGTACAGATGAATTCCAAAAGTAGGGCCTAAATGAAAATGCATGCTACACTTTTCAGAATGCAAAAGAAGATCTTGTATCACAGTTCTAGACTACTTTGTCTTGACCTGACACAAAAATAGAGATTTTAAAATTTGTGATTGCACCATGATAAAATGTGGAAAAGTTCTGTTGTCAATAGATAATATGCCCATTATTGAAAATTATGAATAATTTCACTGAACTGTATTCTGAGGAAATAACCCTGAGGAAAACTTTAGCCGCTCAAACTCTAACTGCCAGCTAAGCAAGGTGGGTGGCATCGACTAACTCACTTTCACATAAAACAAAACAACAACAACAACAAAGTGTAACTCACTCGCTCATTCGTTACCTAGCAACAGTCTGATGAGTAACTTGCACAGCAGCAGTTTCTGGTTTTGCCCCGGGGTCTAAAAACGCCCAAAAAAAAAAAAAAAAAACAGTGGCGTGGAGTGAAGGGAGAAAATGAGAGTAACAGCTTGAGGGAAAATTTTGCATTAAAAAAAAAAAAGACAGGTCACGTCACCAGTTTGGCAGTATATCAGATATTTAAAACAAAAAGCTAATCAATAATTATAATTATTAATGTCAACTAATATGAAATCCTTGTATTGTAATACATTTTTCTACAATATCATCCAGCAACAGGCTATAAATAATGTTGCAAGGGGAGTGCAAAATGATAAGCCTGACGCAGGGGGAAAAAGACTGTCCCTTGACTTGTGTGTTGTAGGAAGACACTGAGACAAAGGCACAGGTACAGCATTAAAATAAACTGTGTTAATTTTGGCCACACTGTATTAGAAATAGCACAATTTGAGATTTGAGTATTTATGTTTTTACTGATTTTCTAGGTCTGCCATTGATACAATCCAGTCTGATTGTTCTGAATGAAACCACCTGACTCATTAAGGACAGAAAAATGTGTTTGTGGTGCAAAGTGTTGACTTGTTTGTGTGACGCTCCAGCTCAACTGTGAAGCCACATTCCAGGGAGCGGCCTGGTTTTATTTTGAACGTTTATAAGCAACCTGATTGAGAACAGAAAGTAAACGGATGAGGGACATTGTGTCCTGCCATGCATGTTGCATTTGTCACAGTGTTATTTCATGCTTCTGCCTAGAATAATCTCGAGAAGGTCTTTGATGTCCCGATCCTGTATTTTCATGGACTGTTATGGCTGGTCTGCGGAAGCCACTCTGTGGGGAAAGTCTCTGGGTAAATACAGTGAATCACAACCACATTCAACAGGAAAAAGAAATTCCTTCTATCTGTTGCTAAAATTATTTGGGGACACCTATTTTTGGTTTGACTTGACAGAGATAAGACTGTTGAATCTGCCAAGAGTTTCTCACTGTGCTTATAAGTGTCCTTTTGGTGCATGTTTGACCTTGTGTTGTGGGAAACCTTCTGAGAAAGAGTTTTATTTTCCTTAAATTTATCTGATTTTGTCACAGTTTCACAAGTCAGGAGCAATTGGCCTCTTTTTATCAACCTGCAGTCGTTTTCCCCGAGAGTTACATATGAAAGGAGTAGTGAAACAGGTAAGCAAGTATATGTGTTAAAATGGAGTTTAATCATCTAAAACATTACCAGCAGGCAAACTTCTCACCTGCATTTCAAGTCTTGCTTCTCAGTTTTGAAAGTATTTCAGATCAGACTGACTGGTAAACCACAGACATTGCAAAACCATGTTGTGGAAAAACTCAAACTGCAAAACAGATTTTGGTTTTATCCCAGTTGAGTCATCTGGAAGTGGAATTAAAGGGGAATTTCTTTCATTGTTTTCCATAAAGTTGACATTGGAACAGCAGCTACGATGTAAACGTGCATTTTGCCTAAAATCTTCACATCTAAGTCGATCACATAGTTGTGGTAACAGCCACGACGCTATCGGTAGAATCTCTGCGGAACCTGGTTTAATTTGTGCCATAAAGAATTAAGGAAGTTCTGAAGGCAAACGGCGATCCAACCCAAATGTTGCAAGCTGTTTGTCTTTTAAATGACCTTTTTGATAACATGAGCTGGTTCCACATAGAGTGCTGTTAAAAAAAATATTTGCCCATTTAAAGATTTTCCCCTGTTTTTGCTTTTTGGTCACACTTAAATGTTTTTGTTCAACAAAAAAGGTTACCATCCAAAAATAAAAACTTGGTTAAATACCAAATGCAATTTTTAAATATTTATTACTGAACAGTTATCTTAATCAGTCTCCCTCTATGTGAAAAAGCCTAAAAATTAAGAACTCTTTGGCTCGCTTCACTGCAACAGCAGCCATCAGATTTTTGTTATTACAGACTATGAGTCTTTTATGTCTCTCTAAAGTAATTTTGGTCTATTTTTCTTTTCACAGAAATATTTCGAACAAGAATGACTTGTTTAAGGTTCAGGACTTTGACTTGGCTATAGCCAAAGAACTCTCTCATCGATTCTACTTTTCCCCAGTTATTTTTTTTTTTGTAAATCATTGGCACTGAACTTACCAGATGCAACTGAGGTTTGCAGTGCTTTAGATGTTGTTCTGGGTTGTTTTGTGACTTCCTGGTTGATACATTGATGCAGTGTTGAAGTCATTTTGTAACACTCCTGAAAAGGTTTTCTTACCACTTCATGTTTTCTCTATTTGTGGATTTAGACTGCATGATATATGTAGTTTTTGATACTGAAATTAGCTTAATTATCTTTTAATAGGACAGTAAATCGGATATAATCATGTTTTCTTCTCACCAATAAAGGAGGATCTAGAGTTATGCAAATAATTTCCTCTATGATACTTCCCAAACACAACATTGAGCAATTTCTAGATTTAGTTTACAGGTAACAGATGATAAAAGGAAAAACAAAATAGTTTCACAATTGCAAAACGTACTTTTTTTTTTTTCTGGACATTTTTTTAGATGTGAGCACGATTCATTAGCCGCAGCCCCAACGTAGGAAAAACGACCTCTGCATGACCCGACGTCTGCATGCAAACGGCTCCGTTTCTCACCCCAAACATAATTCCACCCAGCTGAGTGCTGTCACTGGGAAACTTGGCTAAAAATAACTCCAGAGAGATAAATCGGTGTTGTGATTAAATCAAGATGACTCTGGATGTTTGGGGACGTCTTCAGCTGTCCACTTTTAATCAATGAAATCACAACAAGCTGCAGTGCGAGTGTGTGCAACGGCTCCGGAGTGAACTTTCCGACCTCCATCTAACGTTATTTTCCATAACCCAGTCTCATTTGATCAGAATAATTTCAGCCCCTTTTCCCATGCTTCCTGTTTGGAGATCTGGCCTGCCTCGTTGACCACTACAATTACTCCAAGTGTGTTGTTGAGAATGTATTGGAAAAGCTTTGGGAGGGAAAGATGATAGCATGACAGAGAAGCATAAATGGATGATTCTCTTGTTGCCTGGGACAATACAACAAACGCCTGGAAAAAATATTGTTTATCCTCAAGGACCAATTTTTCCCCCCTCATTCTCAAAAGGTGTTAAACTTTGGATTTCCTGGTAGGAGAGATGTTTGGGAAGCGGGCTTGGAGAAGGGGCTGTTTTTCCGTTCAGCTATCACACCTGATTTATGTGAGATTTTCCTGGAAGGTTTTGCCACTGCTGCCGTCTGAGTCTACCCACGCAGTAAGGCTGGACTCCAGGGTGGCCTGGCCCCCCTAATCACACACCGGACAAACACTGCGGAGTGATCAGAGGCTGTGGGAATGCATTTCAAGATAATAGCATAACTGCAACAGGAAATGGTTATGATAAAATAATAATCATACATTTGCAAAACACTGCAGCTGGAATGTTGGTGATGAACTTAAGAGTTGGCCGCAGCCTGCCCTGTACTCTGGCTATGAAGGTGGGGTCTGGGTCTTTGTAAAACCTTGGGTGCCGGTGATCTCAGTATGCAGATTTGAATGAGTGCCTATTGTCTGCAAGAGATGTTAGGGAGATGATCATAAAAAAAGAAATTTACTGGCCTGTGTTCAGCAGCAGAAGCTTTCAGATTCCTCTTTGTGTTGTTTGTTCTCACTTCTTCATGCCCCCTTACGGCTTTTAAGTATTTCGATCATCATCATTACTTCTGCTGTCATATTTAGTATTTTGAAACCTCTCCCTGCACGCCAGTCCTCTTCTTGAGTTAGGCAACATCTCTACTGCTACATTGCCTAACATTGAGGATATTCTGATGTGCAAAGGAGATTTTTGGTTGATGGGGAGGCCTGTTTCTTGGGTTCCTTTCTGATCAGGGTTGTCTGACTGTTCAGTCCCATCAATTTACAGCAGGTTCATTTGTTTTGTCAGGCAGTCTCTGAGAGCTGCCATAGGCTTTGGCTAGAAGGCCTCCATCGTTTCCAAGCCTGGTCCAAGCCTTTAAACTTAAAACTCCATTTAGGATGAATGATGTGATGAATGCTGCTTCCTCTTTCACTTTTTCTCCAAAATTGCTCAGCCTCGGCATTGGGTGACTCTGCACTCGTGTTTCCGACCTGCCACTGAGAGTAGATTTTAGTTGGTGCTCTGCTGGGATTTTTCTCACCGTCTGACTAGATCCTCTTTTTCTTGGTTTTATTTCAGCCTCAACAACGTTTTCACTTGGCATTGTATTGGTCTTGGATGTGTTGAACTTGAGATTCCTGTTTAGTCAGATCAAGATCACAGCTGCAACATCCTTCTTTCACTGCAACTTAGTGCGAAACTCCTGGCTGCATTCAGGATGGCAGGTATGAGAGAGGGGAGACACATCCAGTGTAAATATATGGATGTTTTTTTCTGTCTGTACAATTTACAGAAATAAGGAATACTAAGTGGGTTAAATCTCTTTGCTCTTACACTCTTGGGTCAGTATTCTCTGTATTCTCTCAACCTTTGCATAAGTGGGTGGTCTGAAATACAATCCCAGATAGAATTGCCAAAAATATTTCTGATTTGTGCCATCTTAACACATGAATATGCTTTGATATAAAGCATTTATTTTAGGTCTGGCTGGATGTGTATGGTCATTTCCATCCTAGAAGGTGAACCACACAAACACATTGTCTTTAAGGATTACTCTGTATGCAGCTCTTGCTGAAGAGAAGCGGTCTCACAGCACGGTGCTGCCATGCGTTTGCAGTTTGCCTCCATCTTGCTATCGCAAACTGGACTTCTGATTGCTTTCTTTTACCAAGAGCTTTTGTGAAGTTCTACTGAGACTAAACTAGTAGGTTACACAAGTGGCTGTATGTACTACTTAGGCTCTGAACATTTTTTAGAGACATCAAAGAATAAGGGACTGAATCTGTGATCCATTTGTTGTCTCAACTTTCTGTTCCATGCAGGATTGTGAAGGGCGTAGCGCCAACCCTCAGCAGTCATTTGACAAGAGGCACGGCATACCCCAAATAGGACAACTGCGTCATGTTTTTTAGATAACTTCCTGATTCACATCAAGCTTACTTTTGGGTGTTTTCTCTCATGGTTTCCCAACAACACTCAGCAACAAAGGAAGCAGTTACCGTGATTCAGAAGGTTAGTTTGAGCCTTATAACAGTTTAGGAAATAATAATAATAAAAAAAAAAACACTAACTCAGATTCCCAGGCATCTGATTGGTGCACCACAGCAGTGCATGCTGGGAAGCCACGAGTATTCCATTGTCCCAATAGATGAGTCGATTCCTGAACACAATGACCTCATTCACTCTCTGGGAGGAGATCTGAGCTGAAAGGCACGCTGCTGAAATTCACCTTACACAGAGAACAATGTGCAATAGTTGCTAATGAGGTCATAAATCAAATTGATATGAACACAGTCTTTGATATGATGGGTGTTCCAGTGTTTGCCATTGTCTTCCCTAGGCAGTGTGAAGACTGACTGATCTGGCCAGCTCCCTGACAAAACGCAGGTCCTTTCCAAGCTTTTAAAGTTCATCAATACTGCCAACGTGGTCGCCCGCCAGTTAAAGAGTTCAAGCTAAACAGACCGACCTGGAGCTTCTCTGCAGCCCAGCTGTCTGGAAATCGAGGTGAGTGGTGTTTACAGGCTGCAGAGCACAATTGCTTTTGGCTGTAGGGATTGGGTCATTGACCTGCTGTGCCATCTCCTAGAGGATGAACCTGATCAGGGGCTCTGTGACATCCCGTGACAAGCATAGCATGTGCTGCTCAGGGCACGTGTCTGTAGAATAAGCGCCTTTTGCACAGACATATGGCACATGGCATATGTCTGTGTGGTATATGCGAGTAAAGACAGAACTGGTAAAACTGCAGATTACCAACATTACAAACACTCAGTCATGTAATGTAATGTATGGCTCTCAGTTCCAGCTTAAACTGGCATTCTGATTTCATTCAACAGAAAAGCATGTTTTTAAATGTCTCTATTTTGTCACGTTTTCTATCAAAATTAAGAGTTTGAGATCATTATTCACCCCATTTGGACTGAGCTGCAAATGTGAGAGGAATGAAATATATATATATATATATATATATATATATATATATATATATATATATATATAGATGTTTTTTGTATATTTATTCTAGTACTATGTCGTGATAGTATAAAATGTGACAGATAATCTCTGAAAAGATTGAGCTCCTCACTTTCTCCCATTGCTAATATTGCCATCTGAAGAAATGTACAGGTCATAGCACTGTCACTCAATGTGCTAATGGTGGAGAAACAGCTTACCGTCACAAGGGAAATCCTCTCTCTGGCATCATCGGTGACCATGATAACTAGCCTTTGCATTCGTGGTGGACTCTGCTATCATTAAGATGCTGAAGTGTAGGAAAGAGTGGGGGGCAAGTGAGGGTGAAGGTGATTTGGTAGCGCTAAGGAACTCATTGTTTCAATATTTTAATTTTAATTTTTGATTTTTTTGCAATTTTCTTAAAAGTTTCTCAAAGGTTGCTGGAACCTGAATGCTGTGTCTCCATGTTTGTTTTTTATTCTGGGGACACAAAGTAAACTTGAAGTGGAAGACGTGATTGGTCTGGAAAGTGACACGACAGATCATTAATGTGTTTTGAAGCTACGTCATTCAGCGATTTATAAATTAACAAAAATATTTCAAAGTCTTTTCTAGGAATTAAATACATTTTTGATTGATATGGTCATTGTGGCATCTTAGCAAGCCTAAACCATTACCCATCCACCACCTTTCTTAGCAGTTGGAATGAGATGAATTTCTCCTACTTTTGGAGTTGCCCTGGCCTTTTGATCGTCTGGCATTAAACATCATTTTCCTTCCAATTCGCAATTATGCATGACTTTGTGTTGGTCTATTGCATAAAATACCATTGACGTTTTGTCGCTGTGCCATGAAAGAGTTTAAGAGATGTGAATACTTTTGCAAGAGGCTGTTCAGAAGTTCGAAATGCAAGTTTGATGGTAAGATTCCACTGCAGACGCTTTTTTTTTTTACCTTTATAAACCTTTACAAACTGGTTTATTTGAGGCACGGGGCCTTGACAGTTAAACAGTAAGTGCGAGCAGCCTGTGAGCCACAGATAAAGGTTAAAATGTAAGCGTGTAAAAAAGCATTTCTGTTTCAGATTCGCTGCAAACTTCAGCCTGGCCGACGCTCTCTGCCCCACCTGCCGAGCTGTTTCAATAAACGATGAAGATGTGAAAGAGTCGAGTCGTCCGAAGCAGCTCCGAGGTATCATAAACACGATTCCTGTTGACTCAGAGTTAACGACACGCAGCAGTAGTGGAAAATGCTGCCCTTGTTTTCCCGATCGAAATAGGAAATCAACCTGTGACCTTGAGCAGCGGAGGGAAAGAAAATAAAGACGAGCAGAAGACAAAGAACGCAAATAAACAAAGCCACAACTGTAGTAACAGTGACATGTGACCTCAGATGTTACAACATCGCCACACAGAGCTGTTCTCAGCCTTTAAAGGTGTTGTGGAAACCTTTTTAGCTCTCTTACAGGGTGGACTGATAAAACAAGAGCGGCCTTTTGGTTTTTAAGTCAAGAATAGCTTCAGCTCATCACACTTTGGGTGGATTTGTCTTTATTTGTCATACTAATGCGGTGTAATGGAGATAATTAGTGGAAAGAAAAACAAAGGCTGCAGATTTGATTTGGAAACAGTTCCAATACCCTGACCGAGTTCTTCGTTTTGTTTGGAGAGCTCTTCTCTATCTGAGCTGAAGCTCTAAGAATGAAGGATTGTATTCTCCGAGCAGATTGTTTCAACCCAATAAGACAAACCTGTGGTTTGTGATGTTTGGCTGCTTGTAAAAGCAGAAACTGAGGTCCAACTCCTGGATTAATAATTATTTTTGTGCTAAACTTAGAAGTTCCATACATCAAACAAAGTGACCGTCACTATTATCAATGTGCTGAGTTATTGCTGTTGGCAGGTTGAAGTTTTGAAAGGAAACATTGGCTCAAACATCATAAACATCGTTAGACTGAAATTTGCTCCAGTTATGTAATGATTGTCTGTAAGAGAGCGTCGCACAAGCTCATCAAGAAAGTAATCTCACATAAATTTGAATATTCTGTTTTATTACTGCTGTAGATTTATCGCAACTTTGCTTTTGCTTTGCCCAGTCAGTCATCTTTCCACAAAGAAAAGAGGAAAACTTTTGAAATAGCTGCCAAACTTTCTATGAATGAACATTTTAGGGAAAGTAACTCAGACATTTAAAAAAAAAATAAAATAAATTAAATGACCTGTACTTGTATAGTGCTAATCTAGTCCAGATAAAGTGCTTTACACTACAATCAGTCATCCACCCATTGACACACACATTCACACACCAACAGTGGTAAGATACATTTTAGCCACAGCTGCCCTGGGGGCAGACTGACAGAAGTAGGGCTGCCATGCACCGGCAGACTCGCTTGTCAGATAAAAAATACCTTTTGGCAGGTGAAAAAAACATTTTTCATTTTTTTTTAAAGTTTTTATCTGATGTATGACTTATTTTCTAAGAAATTAATTGGTGTTTTTTCGTAGGCTGTAAGGGAAAATGATCATAACTGAATTTAAGACAGCCTTCTTTATGTAATTCATCTGAATTATTTGTTTTATCTAGTGAATTGAGTTACTGAAATGAAGAAAATCATTTCAATAATATTCTAATTTACTAAATATGACTACATCCTCAGTGAGAACAGAGAAATGTGTTCTCTTTTTCAGAGCTACAAAATCCATCGTGTCCTTGTATTCTTGTTCTTGACACATTTGGGGTGGAGCTTTGTTCTATTTGCACTGTTTGAGAAATATAATTTGAAGTGAACATGGTTCCCAAACTGCAGGGACTTTCAAGGAGTTCAGCAATAGAGTCCTTATGGAGCAGGAAGAAATGTTCTGGCCAGAAAGAAATGTGTGAACGTTGTTGCCACCTTGAGAAAAATAACACATTTCTCTGTTCCTGAACAGCATGTACTGTATAGGCACAGCTGCGTCAGAATCAACTAGAAATCATGAAGAAGAGATGTTTAGTGATAATACACCTCAACAAGTTATACTAATTGTTAATTGTTAAAGGTTATAGAGGGGTCACGATACGGGCTTCCCTTTATAAAAAGTATGACGGCATGACTTAACGTTTGCAAGGCTACATCTGACTGAACCACGAGACTTTGAGAACAACTTCCTTTGGATTGTTGTGACCAATGTGGGAATGTTTGGCCATAATGGACACCACATCAGTTCAACCTCGTACCAGCTGTCAAGCATAGTATTGAAGGACTGGTGATTTTGGTCTATTTTAGAGTCAGGACCTTTGTACCTTACATTCTTTAACTTGACCATGAGTATTTTTGTACAACAACATATTCTAGAAATCAAAACAGGGTCCAGTAGGGGTCAAAACATGGCAGCAAATCTAAAAAAAGAATAGCTGTAAAACAAGAAAAGGCCAACAAATGATTGACGTGAGGTTACATGAGTGTATTTTTGTGAATGCAACAACTTCCTGGCAGTGTTTTTCCTAAGCAACATACAGTAATGTTTATAGTGGCCATGTGTTTTCCTTAAAAGGCAAAAGAAAAAAAAAAAAAACATGGGCTCTTCTTTTAAACATAGACTAGATATGTTTAAAAGTACTATTTTCTGATGAGAAATGTCAGAATAAACTAAAGCAATTCATCTTGACAGAGCCAAACATATAAAAGAGTCTCATGATAGTTAATATGTAATACTCGTGTATATATATTCAGGTCCTTGTTATCAGCTTTTATCGTTACGAGTCTGTAAATACAGCAAAGCTTTGAAATTGGCCGAATTTCATTGCAGACTTGATATATGGCTTCCTCCGTGAGTTAAAACATAGTTTTATGCAGATAAATCACAGTAATCAACTGTTATTCATTAACTGACCGCTCTCGTTGCGATCACCTCATCTGTTTTGGAGACATATGAACTGCAGAGCGCCAACACGGAGAAGCAGAAAGTCTGTTACAAGCAGCCAGATCTCTTATTAGATGAGTTTAATGGGGAGAACAGACTGTAAGAAGCTGGAAGACTTTAACTCCTGGTAGCTTTGACTTCACATGTTGTTTGGATATGTGACTGACAAGTTTCAGCTGATCATTAAGCTAAGACTACTTTCTAACTACTGTCTCCCTTTTTATAGTTAGATTATCAGTCTGTTGTCTCTTTATGACTCAATATTCTCAGTGTTTTTTTATATATTTGCTCATGAAATTGAGCTAAATTCTCCATCATAACAGTGGGAATGGACTTGGACTTTGATGTGATTTTTTTTTTTCTTTCACAGATTTATTAGAAGTGACTCAGATTTTCCTTCTTGTGTGAGATATCTGCAGGAGGGTGGTCTATGAGTTGTGTAATTCCAGTTGATTGGTGAAAACGTTCCATGGCACCCACCCAGGTGTATCAATCCTACCATTCAAACATTTCATCAGAAGTCCTCTCAGCGAGAGCAAAACAAGATGTTCTGCAAATCTCAGGTGACGTCCCTCCGCTGGTCCGGTCACATGAGTGGGACGACGACAGATAAAACAATCAACGGCCATTTGGAGACTGCGGGCCAAGAGTGACCAGCAATACTGGGACCGGACTCGGAGCTCAGCTGTGAGGGTCGCAACCTCTCCGGTCCGGGGAGTGGTGGGGGTCAGCGCCGGGGGCCCAAACCATTTCTCTGGCCCCCTCTCTTCGTGGGCTGTTATCAAGCCTCAGGGTAGGCAACTGTATCAACACAATCTGAGGCTTCATGTGGCCAAGTTCAGCCGGACCCCTCTTGAGTGGTCACCGAAGCCAACAGTGCGCCCGGAGTAAATACGGGGAAGAACAGCAGAAGTTGAATAATTCTCGCACTCGGGGAGCAACGTTTTAGGGTTGTGGATGGAGTTCATAAATGGTGGAAAGAATGCTTCAAATCCAGGCAGCGCAGCCCTGCACATGTGCACACATGGGGGCTCTTGGCGTTAGTTCAAATACGATTTAACATGATTAAATTAACTCGATGTATTAAATATACAGATTAAAATGTGCTCATTTCGTTGTTTTCTCACTTTCAACACCTGCAACTAGAAAGCAAAACAAGTCGAGCTTAAAGTGAAGACAATCTTAAGATGACTCAGAACCAAAACCTAATGACATCACCGTACAACACCTTTGTGTTGTGACTCATTTTGCACACTCCAAATAAAGAGAGTAATGCCTAAGAAATGCAGGGGCTGAAGCAAAGTGCTTCACGTAGATGTTGTCAGACAGTTCTTACAAATAACATATTGTCTGTATTTTAGTTTCGGGTCATTGTCTTTGTCGATGACAGCTGTTGAACAAATTGTCTCACATTTTACTATAGTATTCTTCGGTATATGGAGAAGTTCATGGTGGATTCATTAATTGCATACGGGGCCAAGTCCCATGGCTGCAAAACAAACATATAGGATGACCCCCTCCACATCAGAGTGCTTGATAGCCAGTATGCGTTTGCTCTGACCTGGTGTCTTTGGTATTCTGCAAACATGCATTTTGTCCAAGCATCTCTTCTTTGCTTCCATTTATCTAAAAGACATAATTCTAGATGTCCTGTGGTTCATTCAGATGCATTTTTGCAAATCTAACTCACACGTAGCGAAATGCTAGAACTCCAGATTAAATCGGCGTCGCCTGGCTGCTTTCTACTCTTCTAAATCCTTTAATGGAGCATGGTTCTTCTTCATTTTCTCACACAGAGATCTTTGGCTTTAAGCTGTGCTCATTTTGTTGGTTTTAGTGCCAAATACAGTGCTGGAACTCCAAATATTTCCATCTGATTTACCGCCCCAACAATCCTCCTTTGTTCACGCTTTTGATGTCTGTTTTTGAAACACGGTCAGCAAGTCATGGTGTTTCTTTTGTAGCTCAGGTTCCATGTTGGCTTTTGTTTAATACAATGATAGTGACACGACAAACTTCTTGTGTACTGTGACAACACCCGGATGAACATCCACCTCTGGTCACCTTGAATTGTACTTTACTCACAGTCACTGTCTACTGGAAGACTAATTTGTGCCAAAGGTTGAATATTTCCACACAGAGTTCATTTGTGATGATACCATCCAGTGTATTTAGCGGAACACCCCACAACAAGATGCTGCCTCCCATGTACTCACAGTGAGGATGGTCTTTTTTTTCTTCAAATGTTCACTATAGCCAAACGCTTCTTGAGTTTATGTGCAAATTGTAATCTGTCTGTTTTTAATGCATTATGGAGTAACATTACCTTATACTTTCCATCCATATGTATCTCCGTACAAGGGAATGGTAGAGCAGGATTATCGCAGGTTCTCGGCTCAAATCCTGGCTCCCTCCCTTCCTGAGGATGATCGAAGGGTTGCGTCAAGAACAGCATCCGGTATAAAAACCTCTGCCAAGTCTGTGCACACGCAGCTGTGGAGTGGGGGAGGAAGCCGTGTTGTAGCTACCCCATGGAGGGAAGTTCCAAAAGGAGATATATATAAAACACAGGACCTGACAGGTGAATTACCTTTCAATGAATCTTCATCTTTATCACAGGTTTTCAGCTAACACCTCATTGGTGCTAAAATCCTGCCTTCTGTCTGAACTTACTATCTGTGGGATTTTTTTCTTTAAATAATTGAGCTAATAAAATGGGAACAATAGTATATTTCTGATAGGATGTTAATAACAAGGCACCAGAAGATGTTCTAATATTGGTCGTTTGCGAAGCTGCCCCTTGAGTTCAGAAGCCTTTTTCTATGTGTGATCAGTTTACCTCTGTAGCTTAGAGTCACCTGTGCTACTTCACCAAAACAGTTGAAAACAGAAATAGTCCCTTTTAGGCTTATCTGATTTGCGACGGAGTCTAAGGCCTGCCGTGACCTCAGGATGTAAAACAAGACTTTCAGCTGAGGTTTTGGCCGATTCCGAGGTTCCCGTGCAACCGTTTGCTAATGACCTGCACAGCTGTGAGTTCTGGAGAAAATGTGTTGAATAACAAGAACCTCACAGGCCAAAAGACCCCAGAAACATTCTCCTCTAAGTATTTTATTTCTTATGATCTCAGAGCGAGGCTTGTTTTGCTCTTTCAAGGCTTTTCTACATGCGATGGCTCAAATCCTCTGCTTATTTTATGACTTCCCATCGCCTGTCCTGGACATGACAGACACCTGGCCAGAGCTCAGATCTTTGTTTGGCGGCAGTTCACAGACATAACATTTACACCCACTGCAATATTTCCTGCATTAACATGATTAAGACAACACCCTGAATAAGAAACTCATGAAAACTCCATATTCTGTTCATACTGACCTGACAGGGGCTATACAAGCATTTAGAAAATCAGTTTAGGTTGGTGCAGGAATACATGTGCGTCTTGGTTACTTACAGTAACCCATTTATGGAGAATTCAGGAACATTTTCATATATTGAAAATGTTCAATATATGAACATTTTCATATATATTTTTGGAAAAAAAAAATGTATTTTTTCCAAATACAAATTTTTGAACCTTTTTTTCCACATGCTACAATTAAACATTTTCTCATAAATGTGTTCAGCTATTGAGGTGCTTGGGTGAGTTTTTGAGTCAAAGTGCAGGTTGGAAGTGGTTTGTGGATGGAAAACCAACCTGTCAAAACTTCACAGAGGCTGCAGTACTACTAATGTTTCAGGTCAAACCTCAGCTTTGTGCAAAAATAGACGCAACAACTTACCACAGAGGGGTAAGGGGGTAAATTCTGGAACATTTTACTTAAGAGTGGAAACATGACTGGTTGTTTAGGTAACCCACACAAACAGCTTTAGCAAAATAATGTTTTACCTTCGCTGTCAAAGAAGATCCATACTTTGATGACGACAGCGTTTGGGGAATTTTTCTGCATTTTTTTGATGCCGATGGTATTGAGAAAACACAGGAGCAGCTAGGCACTGATCTTCAGATGAAGACCTTTATCAGAAATTGTCTTTCACACCACTAATGAAATGTGATCACAATCAGATTTCCGTGTGAATGGTTTACGACCCCAAAGCGACTCACATGTCTAGAAGAAGAACTTAGACGTCACACGGCAGTACACTGTTTACGGGAGTAACAATGGATGCCATCATCTGTGGATTGATTTTAAAGTTGTTCAGCAATAGCAGTATTGCCACAAGATATAAGATGAAGGAAACTACGGTAATAAAAAGAAAGCACAACTAACAGCAATGGTCTTTTGTGGAGCGTTGGCTGAAACTTTAGTAGAGATGTTTGTTTGGATGAATAATTCGAACCAGGAGGGGAGGGATTGTGATGTGATGTGCTTTACTGACAAATTCCTTTCATAATTTTCATAATTATAATTTTCAGCCGTTGTTTATGTTCGTATTTACCACATCCAGCTTCCTTTGTTGCAGAATTATGACGTATGGCTCACATTGGTGACATAAAAGCTGGATAAAGTGAAACTTGACTGCAGACGTTTTGAAAACTGTTGGATATAAAACCAATTTCACACAAAATGTGAAAGCAGTACAGACCATATTTGTTGGGGTGGATGAAAAGATTGGAATCGGGCCGTTGAGACAGCCATGAAAAATTTGGCTATGAGTTGCAAAAATTATTTGGTCTCATTGGCGTGGTGTGTGAATGTAGCCCCAGACACGTTGGTTTTTCTGCTCCTGATCATGCCTTCAGAAGATTCAGAAGGCCTTACTATGGTCCAGAACTTGTTGTGTCACCTCTTGGCGAACTTGATCTCCAGCAGTCATGGAACGAGAGACAGGGAACACCCTGGACAAGTCATCAGTCCATCTTTATGCAGCGTATGCAAATATCTGGTTCCTACTGTATTTGCCTCAGCTGTCAAAATCAGATAGTGTTGACTGAAAAATAGTCTAAATTATCTGTGTTTTCTGTTATTCAAGTTCAATTCTGCACATTGAGGCTTATTTTCCGTGGAGCCACATTTGACATAATAAAACCCACCTCTGACCCTGGTTGACCCAATTACTCCAATATAGCTGCTGCTTTTTTAGCCTGCTCTTCTGTGCGACCCGCTGACTTCCTGAGTTTTCAAAGTGAATTATCTGAATGAAGGCTTGAAAAAACTAAATGGAAGAAAAGGTAAAAAGAAAAGAAAAAAAATAAAGTGGACGTCGCCGACTTTCTGTTTTGATGGCTTCAGACTGAAACATGATTTTTTTTTTATTTTTTTTTTATTTTTTTAGGTAGACTGTGTAAGCCCAGAGACTTTTCTTCATCAGTCTACAACTTCATGTTTCTTGCTGCTCACGTGCATGTCTTTTGTCACTGATATGCACTTTTGATCTTTAACGAGGGGAAACATCTTACCTCAGTTTAGGTCCAGCATTCTGAAAAAAAAAAAAAAAAAAGGGGAGAAAAAAAGGACAACACAGGGTCAGGCTGAGATTTAGGGTAAAAACAGGTGTATTACCCAGTTGTTTGGTAAACAGTGAGATCCAATCTAATGGCTCTTCCTGCCCCGCTGACTGTTTGAGGGTAAATACCACCATGTGGTTCTGCAGAAAGGAGCGGCACTGCTGCAGCGAGCGTAACGCAAGCGCTCCGATTGGTCGATGGTCCTCGCTGACTCTGTCATCACTCCTCATTGTGAAGAAATCCAAACAGTCAAACACCCAGTGTTTTGGTGTTTTTACACCGCCAGCCCTGAATTTGCAGATGTGTGAGCTGTGAGCGCCCGCTTGCATGCAAAATGACATAACATTGACGACACATGCTCTTACGTCCCGTTCCAGTGTTTAGGAGTGCTTTTCACTGAAGTGGATTACCCTCATTTTCCATGCTGCTCATCCTGTTGATGTATTACCCTCCTAATTCGACTTGTTTAATGTATTTAATCACTGACTTAAGTCTGATTCCACTTTGCATTTTTTAGGGCAACTTGTGCTTGAAATGCACTTTGAAGATGACCTGAGTTTTTTTTTTTTTTTTTTTTTTTTTCCCTGAATTTACCTTTCAGAAGCGGAACACAAATTGCTCAAAAAATGAATTACTGAAAGAGCATGTCATTCAGGTCCAATCAGTGAAAGCACATATGGAATGTTATTTGTATTTATTTTGAGTTAAAATGTTTTTTTTTTTCTTTCTTCAAGGCTGACCCATGTAGCCTTGAGGAGGATGAGAAAGAAGCCCGACATGATGCTCCATCCCTTTACAATGCTTTTGAGGAGAAACGTGTGGAAGCGTTGGAAAATCCTGTATTTTCCATATATAATCCTGTATGAATGCATTTTCTCACTGAAGTCTCTCTTTGAATTGTAAATTTATGACTGAAACATAAAATTTAACAGAGCCACACTGGACAGCCAGGCTTCACAAATCGGTTCGGGATAATTGGTTGCGTTTCCCATCAAAGCCCTGTTTGACAAGGTTCATCTCGAGGTCACTGAGTTCAGCTCAACACCTGATTCTCATCACTCCCACCCTGTCAAAATATACGAAAAACACTTCAGCTCAACATCAACTTATCTCCGAATTTTAAAATATTTGTGACTAGTTAGAAACGGCGTCAGTGACTGCTGCCACATTGATTAGATGGAAAAAAAAAAAACAACAAGTAGACATCCTACAATAACATGCGTACGAAAAGACGAGTAGGATTAGATGTTGCGGAGCTCGACATGCTGAGGTTCTCTTTGGCAATGAAGAGCATGGATAGTATCAGAAGGACAGCTCATGTTAAATGTTTTAGAGATAAAGTCAGAGAGGCCAAAGTGAAGATGAATCCACAGGCTTGTGCGCTGGGGTTGAGGCTGTGCAAGTGCTGTTTTTCTACCTTCTTCCTTCTCAAGGTGTGACCGACCTACAGGTGAAGCCTCCTGCTGGTGATCATTAGACATAATCAAAGAGTGGTATTTAAAGGACCAGGCTTCCTGAGGCAGATGCCATACGGACAAAATGATCTAAAGCATTTAGGATATCAGGAATTTTTGAGATCCTAACTGACCTGAAACAAGAAAACTTTAATGCAATTTGATGTCAGCCCAAGAAAAAAAACATGGTTATTTGTTTTGTGTAGTTTCTTCTGCCTCAATCAGTAAAATAGAAAGCAATATTCGTACTATGGAGTTTCCATTCCCTAATCTATCGCAGGGACCCATTTTTTCTGTTTTTCCTTTGAATGCATGGAGAAAATCAGGGCGAGCAGTGGTGAGCAGCACACAGATAGACTAAGCACAATTAGGGGGCTTGCATTCCGTTCGTTTTTCTATAAATACCCTGCAAATTTCCGTTCTGCGATTCTCATTAAACCAGTGGAAAATCTGCCCACTTTGCGTGGAACTGAGGGCCCCTTGCTTTGCTTTTTTTTTCTCCATGGCCTCCAACAGGGCACAAACTGGGTGGCAGCACTGGAGGGACAGACTGTCCCACAGGAAAAGATAGTAACCCCTTTTAGCAACAATGCAGACCACAGGGTGAAAATAAAACAGCAAGAATAAAATAGAAATAAATCAATCAAATACAAATGCCTAAATCCCAGGAAGACAATCATCTGATGGAACCGAGATGCCTCTGAAGAACTTAGTCTCTGCGTTAATTGATAAGTCAGCAACTTATATCTCAATGGGAATTTTAAATCGTTGACCGCGGCTATCAGATTTTTTTAGTCATTGAGGATTCTATTGATTTGGGATTTGACGTTAACATTCTGGTGTCGCAACTGGGGTCCTCAAGCGTCTTTTCTTCTTGATTTTTCACCAAAAAATATTTTCAGGATACTTTGTTTCCATAAAACGAGTCACTATGTGTCACATATCTTTGCAAAATGAATAAGCTGTTAAGATGTCATTGGCATCATCTAAGGTGTTTTTTTTTTTTTTTAATTGTGAATTGTTGTTGGAGGTTTCAGTCCTAGCTTTTTCAGAAACTTGAAAGAACTAGGTCAACTCCATCAGATATTCAGTTCTGTGTTAAGATATGTTTACCTAGATGACTAGTCTTGTTTTTGTTATTTTTTATTTTATATCTAGTGAAAAGAATGTACTTTGGATGCACTTAAACATCTAAAATCAACCTGGTTTTACTTATGGAGGTGTCTTCAAGGAGCAACACGTAACATAAAGCATGTCAAGAGAAACCTTAGCTATCATCTGAGTGCATTGTCTTCTTCCTCGTGTCTCCTATTTCCTTTTAACAATGATTATTTCCAGTGATATCACAGTCTAATCTCAACTTGTTGCTGTAATTGAGTCAAAGGATACCTTAGCAAAGTATTATTGTTTTGCACACTAATGCAACATTGTTGTTGTAGCTGTTTTGGCTTTTTATTCTTTTCATGGATTTTGCAGTTAAATTGAATAGTTTATAGATCAAAATAAAGTCAGAATGCATTTTGGAGTAATAATACTTTACATTTCCTATGTTGAAATCTGCCTTTGTTAAACTTGCAGGAGTTGTGGGCTATCATTGAAACCAGATTAAGGGATTGGATCTTTGAGGTTAAGTTTGAAAAAATGTTTCTTTTCGTCGTCTTTTAGCCGCAGTAAATGAGTCTGGTGGTGTGATAACAAGCTTCTGTAATCCTGGGGCGCAGAGTCTACAACTTTCAAACAGAACCTACCTGAGACGAGCAGAAAACACTGCTCAGTAGGTTCTTTTCTCATGCATTTACCGTACATATTAACTTACGATCATAATAAATATCATATTTCACTTAAACAATAAAATCGTTCTCACTGGCTAACACACAATAGATGCTTTTGTTGTTCTCGTTTCAGTATAAAGCCGAAAATCTGTCATAAAGTTGAGGGAGGAAGTTCAGATAACTGGATTGTCAGCGTTCTGGTAAAACATTATGGTTTGTGTCGTTTTTCAACCAAAAGGTATTCACAGGCTGGAAGTATTTTTTT
>NW_015114667.1:38429-38929 GCF_001443285.1 Poecilia latipinna
TTTTTTTATGGTCCAGGCAACAGAGACGTCTGACTCGGGTCAGTCTGTCTCCTGAATCTGGAGACATATGGACACAATAACACATGCACACAACAAACAGCTGATAGCACATCATCAAGCTGGAGAGCAAAATGGAAGTTGCGGATATGAGACGGTAATAATGCGAAAAGGAGACGGATGGATCCGCCCCGGTGATATGAGGTTTAGCGCATTTTTCTGACGTCAACGCTCAACGGCGCTGCTCCTCAGCAGGTCTTGTGGTTTCCGAGTTTGAGGGAGACAGTGCAGAGTCCACATGAAATCCCCCATCTGAGAAAATCTCTTTCCCGCTTCCTCACTTCTGGCTGTCCTCTGTGTGGCTGCGCTGAACTTTCCTCAAACTTTATCCCACGAGAGGAGTTTTGTAACAGTTCCCCTCTTTTTAGCATCGATGTGAACTGGTTGTTCAGGATGATGGAGAAACTAAAACAGTGACAGGATCTCTGATAAAAGAAGTATAT